>NW_028133021.1:0-234637 GCF_964374135.1 Grampus griseus
TAGAATCATCGTACCTGAATCCACTCATTATGCTGCTACGGGCCTGATGACATAGATTTCATTGCTGAGCGATATTGCATTGTACGTAAGTACCACAACTTCTTTATCCATTTTTCGCATTCTGCGATATTGAACTTGTGCCGTTAATTAGGTTCTAGTAAACAGAGCCGTCCCAAACTTTGGGGTGGCTGTGTCTTTTTGATTGTAATTTCCCTAAGCTATAGGACCATAAGTGGAAGTGCCCTAGGCTCTGTTGCTTTGTTTTTTATGTTTCAGGAAACACCATACACTTTTCCAGAGTGGCGGGTGGCAATTTACATCCCGCCCATCAGCACAACAAGGCCCCCAGTTCTCCATGGACTGTCCTGCCTTTCTGGATTTTACACTTTTTTCAGATGGCCCTTTTGACCGGGGGGAAGTGAGACTTCATTGTAGTGCAGATTTCCTTTGCAAGCTTGCTTGGTTGGCCAAAAAGGGCGTATGCGTTTTTTCCTGAATATATTCAGGAAAAAACGCATACGCCCTTTTTGGCCAAGTGCATCATTGTGGACGTTCTGCCTCTTTTCCTATGCTTACCACAACTTCTTTATCCAGTTTTCACTTTCTGCGATATTGAACTTGTACCGTAAACGAGGTTCTAGTAAAAAGAGCCGTCCCAAACTTTGGGGCGGCTGTGTCTTTTTGATTTTCATTTCCCTAAGCTATAGGACCATAAGTGGAAGTGCCCTAGGCTCTGTTGCTTTGTTTTTTAGATGTTTCAGGAAACACCATACACTTCTCCAGAGTGGCGGGTGGCAATTTACATCCCGCCCATCAGCATAACTAGGCCCCCAGTTCTCCATGGACTGTTCTGCCTTTCTGGATTTTACACTTTTCTCAGATTGCCCTTTTGACCGGGGGGAAGTGAGACTTCATTGTAGTGCAGATTTCCTTTGCAAGCTTTCTTGGTTGGCCAAAAAGGGCGTATGCGTTTTTTCCTGAATATATTCAGGAAAAAACGCATACGCCCTTTTTGGCCAAGTGCATCATTGTGTATGTTCTGCGTCTTTTCCTATGCTTTAAATGCAATTCCAGTCTACCTCCTGTAATCAGTTTCTTGCAATTCTGCCCCGCTTTCAAGTCCTCTTGGCAGCCTTACTTCAATATATTTTTGGATGATAGCTGTCATTTATAACTCTGCAGGTTTGTGAATTACAGTGCCCCTGAGCTCCTTTCTTCAACTCGCTTTCTTGTGAGCTGGCCGCAACACCGCAGGATTGCTTCAGGGCCTAAACTGGTTCTGGCACGGCACGCTGAGCCTTTGGTTAATTCCCCTTCCTGGTGGGAAATGAGAGTTAAATTTGCCCGTCCAGACACCTCCAGCTAGTCTCTCATTGGTTCTCCCTATTCCTGTTCATCTTCCGCAGAAATTGCAAACTTGGCCAAACAGGAGGTTCAAGGCACTGACTCTCCAAGTGGGGAGAGTGTTAGTAAGGCATCTGGAATGTTGCACCCGAGTACCAGGGGACGAAAACTGAGACACATTTGAACACGTTTCCCGATCACACGGTGGATCATACTCTGGGTTCCACATGCATGTTTTAGCTGAAGGAAGAATCCCTTCGATCTGGAGAGTTGACACCCATGGAATGGCCCATGCAATATGACTTCAAAGGGTCTGCATTTGCTCACCGAACCTCACCAATCCTATCACTGTTGCGTTTATGCTGCTGTACACATGCTTCATTCTCTTTCAGAGACATATCCATCCATAGGTTTTAAGATTCTTACTAGTCAGGTATACTCTTAGGCGTTTAATATGGGGTGTTGAGTCCATTTCGTTGAGCAAGGAGTAGCTCTTGTCTATTACATATTTGGCTTATGGAACCGTATCTGTGCTCATTTCAATCTCTGGTTTTATGGAGCACCCCAACTCACCTTTCCCCTTAAGCAAGCATAAGATGGTTTTCTAAATTTGAGACCGTGTTCTGTTTTGTAATTCAGTTCCCGTGTGGCCAAGTTTACATTCAGTGTATTAGTGATATCTTATGATGTTTCTTTTTCAGTGTGACTTATTTCAGTTAGAATCATCGTACCTGAATCCACTCATTATGCTGCTACCGGCCTGATGACATAGATTTCATTGCTGAGCGATATTGCATTGTACGTAAGTACCACAACTTTTTTATCCATTTTTCGCATTCTGCGATATTGAACTTGTGCCATAAATTAGGTTCTAGTAAACAGAGCCGTCCCAAACTTTCGGGTGGCTGTGTCTTTTTGATTGTAATTTCCCTAAGCGATAGGACCATAAGTGGAAGTGCCCTAGGCTCTGTTGCTTTGTTTTTTAGATGTTTCAGGAAACACCATACAGTTCTCCAGAGTGGCGGGTGGCAATTTACATCCCGCCCATCAGCATAACAAGGCCCCCAGTTCTCCATGGCCTGTCCTGACTTTCTGGATTTTACACTTTTTTCTGATGGCCCTTTTGACCGGGGGGGGGGGGGGAAGTGAGACTTCATTGTAGTGCAGATTTCCTTTGCAAGCTTGCTTGGTTGGCCAACAAGGGCGTATGCGTTTTTTCCTGAGTATATTCTGGAAAAAACGCATACGCCCTTTTTGGCCAAGTGCATCACTGTGGACGTTCTGCCTCTTTTCCTATGCTTAAAATGCAATTCCAGTCTACCTCCTGAAATCGGTTTCCTGCAATTCTGCCCCGCTTTCAAGTCCTCTTGGCAGCCTGACTTCAAAATATTTTTGGACGATAGCTGTCATTTATAACTCTGCAGGTTTGTGAATTACAGTGCCCCTGAGCTCCTTTCTTCAACTCGCTTTTTTGTGAGCTGGCCGCAACACCGCGGGATTGCTTCAGGCCCTAATCTGGTTCCGGCACGGCACGCTGAGCCTTTGGTTAATTCCCCTTCCTGGTGGGAAATGAGAGTTAAATTTGCCCGTCCAGACACCTCCAGCTAGTCTCTCATTGGTTCTCCCTATTCCTGTTCATCTTCCGCAGAAATTGCAAACTGGGCCAAACAGGAGGTTCAAGGCACTGACTCTCCAAGTGGGGAGAGTGTTAGTAAAGCGTCTGGAATGTTGCACCCGAGTACCACGGGATGAAAACTGAGACACATTTGAACACGTTTCCCGATCACACGGTGGATGATACTCTGGGTTCCACGTGCATGTTTTAGCTGAAGGAAGAATCCCTTCAACCTGGAGAGTTGAGACCCATGGAATGGCTACCATGCAACATGACTTCAAAGGGTCTGCATTTGCTCACCGAACCTCACCAATCCTATCACTGCTGCGTTTATGCCGCTGTACACACGCTTGATTCTCTTTTGGAGACATAGCAATCCGTAGGTTTTAAGATTCCTACTAGTCAGGTATACTCTTAGGCGTTTAATATGGGGTGTTGAGTCCATTTCGTTGAGCAAGGAGTAGCTCTTGTCTATTACATATTTGGCTTATGGAACGGTATCTGTGCTCATTTCAATCTCTGGTTTTATGGAGCACCCCAACTCACCTTTCCCCTTAAGCAAGCATAAGTTGGTTTTCTAAATTTGAGACCGTGTTCTGTTTTGTAATTCAGTTCCTGTGTAGCCAAGTTTACATTCCGTGTATTAGTGATATCTTATGATGTTTCTTTTTCTGTGTGACTTATTTCAGTTAGAATCATCGTACCTGAATCCACTCATTATGCTGCTACGGGCCTGATGACATAGATTTCATTGCTGAGCGATATTGCATTGTACGTAAGTACCACAACTTCTTTATCCATTTTTCGCATTCTGCGACATTGAACTTGTGCCGTAAATTAGGTTCTAGTAAACAGAGCCGTCCCAAACTTTGGGGTGGCTGTGTCTTTTTGATTGTAATTTCCCTAAGCTATAGGACCATAAGTGGAAGTGGCCTAGGCTCTGTTGCTTTGTTTTTTAGATGTTTCAGGAAACACCATACACTTCTCCAGAGTGGCGGGTGGCAATTTACATCCCGCCCATCAGCATAACAAGGCCCCCAGTTCTCCATGGCCTGTCCTGCCTTTCTGGATTTTACACTTTTTTCTGATGACCCTTTTGACCGGGGGGGAAGTGAGACTTCATTCTAGTGCAGATTTCCTTTGCAAGCTTGCTTGGTTGGCCAAAAAGTGCGTATGCGTTTTTTCTTGAGTATATTCAGAAAAAACGCATACGCCCTTTTTGGCCAAGTGCATCATTGTTGACGTTCTGCCTCTTTTCCTATGCTTTAAATGCAATTCCAGTCTACCTCCTGAAATAGGTTTCCTGCAATTCTGCCCCGCTTTCAAGTCCTCTTGGCAGCCTTACTTCAATATATTTTTGGACGATAGCTGTCATTTATAACTCTGCAGGTTTGTGAATTACAGTGCCCCTGAGCTCCTTTCTTCAACTCGCTTTCTTGTGAGCTGTCCGCAACACCGCAGGATTGCTTCAGGTCCTAATCTGGTTCCGACACGGCACGCTGATCCTTTGGTTAATTCCTCTTCCTGGTGGGAAATGAGAGTTAAATGTGCCCGTCCAGACACCTCCAGCTAGTCTCTCATTGGTTCTCCCTATTCCTGTTCATCTTCCGCAGAAATTGTAAACTAGGCCAAACAGGAGGTTCAAGGCACTGACTCTCCAAGTGGGGAGCGTGTTAGTAAAGCATCTGGAATGTTACACCCGAGTACCAGGGGACGAAAACTGAGACACATTTGAGCACGTTTCCCGATCACACGGTGGATCATACTCTGGGTTCCACATGCATGTTTTAGCTGAAGGAAGAATCCCTTCAACCTCGAGAGTTGAGACCCATGTAATGGCTACCATGCAATATGACTTCAAAGGGTCTGCATTTGCTCACCGAACCTCACAAATCCTATCACTGCTGCGTTTATGCCGCTATACACATGCTTGATTATCTTTCGGAGACATAGCAATCCATATGTTTTAAGATTCCTACTAGTCACGTATACTCTTAGGCATTTAATATGGGGTGTTGAGTCCATTTCGTTGAACAAGGAGTAGCTCTTTTCTATTACATATTTGGCTTATGGAACGGTATCTGTGCTCATTTCAATCTCTGGTTTTATGGAGCACCCCAACTCACCTTTCCCCTTAAGCAAGCATAAGTTGGTTTTCTAAATTTGAGACCGTGTTCTGTTTTGTAATTCAGTTCCTGTGTAGCCAAGTTTACATTCCGGGTATTAGTGATATCTTATGATGTTTCTTTTTCTGTGTGACTTATTTCAGTTAGAATCATCGTACCTGAATCCACTCATTATGCTGCTACAGGCCTGATGACATAGATTTCATTGCTTAGCGATATTGCATTCTACGTAACTACCACAACTTTTTTATCCATTTTTCGCATTCTGCGATATTGAACTTGTGCCATAAATTAGGTTCTAGTAAACAGAGCCGTCCCAAACTTTCGGGTGGCTGTGTCTTTTTGATTGTAATTTCCCTAAGCGATAGGACCATAAGTGGAAGTGCCCTAGGCTCTGTTGCTTTGTTTTTTAGATGTTTCAGGAAACACCATACAGTTCTCCAGAGTGGCGGGTGGCAATTTACATCCCGCCCATCAGCATAACAAGGCCCCCAGTTCTCCATGGCCTCTCCTGACTTTCTGGATTTTACACTTTTTTCTGATGGCCCTTTTGACCGGGGGGGGGGGGGGAGTGAGACTTCATTGTAGTGCAGATTTCCTTTGCAAGCTTGCTTGGTTGGCCAACAAGGGCGTATGCGTTTTTTCCTGAGTATATTCTGGAAAAAACGCATACGCCCTTTTTTGCCAAGTGCATCACTGTGGACGTTCTGCCTCTTTTCCTATGCTTAAAATGCAATTCCAGTCTACCTCCTGAAATCGGTTTCCTGCAATTCTGCCCCGCTTTCAAGTCCTCTTGGCAGCCTGACTTCAAAATATTTTTGGACGATAGCTGTCATTTATAACTCTGCAGGTTTGTGAATTACAGTGCCCCTGAGCTCCTTTCTTCAACTCGCTTTCTTGTGAGCTGGCCGCAACACCGCAGGATTGCTTCAGGCCCTAATCTGGTTCCGGCACGGCACGCTGAGCCTTTGGTTAATTCCCCTTCCTGGTGGGAAATGAGAGTTAAATTTGCCCGTCCAGACACCTCCAGCTAGTCTCTCATTCGTTCTCCCTATTCCTGTTCATCTTCCGCAGAAATTGCAAACTGGGCCAAACAGGAGGTTCAAGGCACTGACTCTCCAAGTGGGGAGAGTGTTAGTAAAGCGTCTGGAATGTTGCACCCGAGTACCACGGGATGAAAACTGAGACACATTTGAACACGTTTCCCGATCACACGGTGGATGATACTCTGGGTTCCACGTGCATGTTTTAGCTGAAGGAAGAATCCCTTCAACCTGGAGAGTTGAGACCCATGGAATGGCTACCATGCAACATGACTTCAAAGGGTCTGCATTTGCTCACCGAACCTCACCAATCCTATCACTGCTGCGTTTATGCCGCTGTACACACGCTTGATTCTCTTTTGGAGACATAGCAATCCGTAGGTTTTAAGATTCCTACTAGTCAGGTATACTCTTAGGCATTTAATATGGGGTGTTGAGTCCATTTCGTTGAACAAGGAGTATCTCTTATCTATTACATATTTGGCTTATGAAATGGTATCTGTGCTCATTTCAATCTCTGGTTTTATGGAGCACCCCAACTCACCTTTCCCCTTAAGCAAGCATAAGTTGGTTTTCTAAATTTGAGACCGTGTTCTGTTTTGTAATTCAGTTCCTGTGTAGACAAGTTTACATTCCGTGTATTCGTGATATCTTCTGATGTTTCTTTTTCTGTGTGACTTATTTCAGTTAGAATCATCGTACCTGAATCCACTCATTATGCTGCTACGTGCCTGATGACATAGATTTCATTGCTGAGTGATATTGCATTGTACGTAAGTACCACAACTTCTTTATCCAGTTTTCATTTTCTGCGATATTGAACTTGTACCGTAAACGAGGTTCTAGTGAACAGAGCCGTCCCAAACTTTGGGGTGGCTGTGTCTTTTTGATTTTAATTTCCCTAAGCTATAGGACCATAAGTGGAAGTGCCCTAGGCTCTGTTGCTTTGTTTTTTAGATTTTTCAGGAAACACCATACACTTCTCCAGAGTGGCGGGTGGCAATTTACATCCCGCCCATCAGCATAACAAGGCCCCCAGTTCTCCATGGACTGTCCCGCCTTTCTGGATTTTACACTTTTTTCAGATGGCCCTTTTGACCGGGGGGAAGTGAGACTTCAATGTAGTGCAGATTTCCTTTGCAAGCTTGCTTGGTTGGCCAAAAAGGGCGTATGCGTTTTTTCCTGAATATATTCAGGAAAAAACGCATACGCCCTTTTTGGCCAAGTGCATCACTGTGGACGTTCTGCCTCTTTTCCTATGCTTAAAATGCAATTCCAGTCTACCTCCTGAAATCAGTTTCCTGCAATTCTGCCCCGCTTTCAAGTCCTCTTGGCAGCCTGACTTCAATATATTTTTGGACGATAACTGTCATTTATAACTCTGCAGGTTTGTGAATTACAGTGTTCCTGAGCTCCTTTCTTCAACTCGCTTTCTTGTGAGCTGGCCGCAACAAGGCAGGATTGCTTCAGGCCCTAATCTGGTTCCGGCACGGCACGCTGAGCCTTTGGTTAATTCCCCTTCCTGGTGGGAAATGAGAGTTAAATTTGCCCGTCCAGACACCTCCAGCTAGTCTCTCATTGGTTCTCCCTATTCCTGTTCATCTTCCGCAGAAATTGCAAACTGGGCAAAACAGGAGGTTCAAGGCACTGACTCTCCAAGTGGGGAGAGTGTTAGTAAAGTGTCTGGAATGTTGCACCCGAGTACCAGGGGACAAAAACTGAGACACATTTGAACACGTTTCCCGATCACACGGTGGATCATACTCTGGGTTCCACATGCATGTTTTAGCTGAAGGAAGAATCCCTTCGATCTGTAGAGATGACACCCATGGAATGGCCCATGCAATATGACTTCAAAGGGTCTGCATTTGCTCACCGAACCTCACCAATCCTATCACTGTTGCGTTTATGCTGCTGTACACACGCTTCATTCTCTTTCAGAGACATATCCATCCATAGGTTTTAAGATTCTTACTAGTCAGGTATACTCTTAGGCGTTTAATATGGGGTGTTGAGTCCATTTCGTTGAGCAAGGAGTAGCTCTTGTCTATTACATATTTGGCTTATGGAACGGTATCTGTGCTCATTTCAATCTCTGGTTTTATGGAGCACCCCAACTCACCTTTCCCCTTAAGCAAGCATAAGTTGATTTTCTAAATTTGAGACCGTGTTCTGTTTTGTAATTCAGTTCCTGTGTAGCCAAGTTTACATTCCGTGTATTAGTGATATCTTATGATGTTTCTTTTTCTGTGTGACTTATTTCAGTTAGAATCATCGTACCTGAATCCACTCATTATGCTGCTACGGGCCTGATGACATAGATTTCATTGCTGAGCGATATTGCATTGTACGTAAGTACCACAACTTCTTTATCCATTTTTCGCATTCTGCGACATTGAACTTGTGCCGTAAATTAGGTTCTAGTAAACAGAGCCGTCCCAAACTTTGGGGTGGCTGTGTCTTTTTGATTGTAATTTCCCTAAGCTATAGGACCATAAGTGGAAGTGCCCTAGGCTCTGTTGCTTTGTTTTTTAGATGTTTCAGGAAACACCATACACTTCTCCAGAGTGGCGGGTGGCAATTTACATCCCGCCCATCAGCATAACAAGGCCCCCAGTTCTCCATGGACTGTCCTGCCTTTCTGGATTTTACACTTTTTTCAGATTGCCCTTTTGACCGGGGGGAAGTGAGACTTCATTGTAGTGCAGATTTCCTTTGCAAGCTTGCTTGGTTGGCCAAAAAGGGCGTATGCGTTTTTTCCTGAATATATTCAGGAAAAAACGCATACGCCCTTTTTGGCCAAGTGCATCACTGTGGACGTTCTGCGTCTTTTCCTATGCTTTAAATGCAATTCCAGTCTACCTCCTGAAATCGGTTTCCTGCAATTCTGCCCCGCTTTCAAGTCCTCTTGGCAGCCTTACTTCAATATATTTTTGGACGATAGCTGTCATTTATAACTCTGCAGGTTTGTGAATTACAGTGCCCCTGAGCTCCTTTCTTCAACTCGTTTTCTTGTGAGCTGGCCGCAACACCGCAGGATTGCTTCAGGGCCTAATCTGGTTCCGGCACGGCACGCTGAGCCTTTGGTTAATTCCCCTTCCTGGTGGGAAATGAGAGTTAAATTTGCCCGTCCAGACACCTCCAGCTAATCTCTCATTGGTTCTCCCTATTCCTGTTCATCTTCCACAGAAATTGCAAACTGGGCCAAACAGGAGGTTCAAGTCACTGACTCTCCAAGTGGGGAGAGTGTTAGTAAAGCGTCTGGAATGTTGCACCCGAGTACCAGGGGACGAAAACTGAGACACATTTGAACACGTTTCCCGATCACACGGTGGATTATACTCTGGGTTCCACATGCATGTTTTAGCTGAAGGAAGAATCCCTTCAACCTGGAGACTTGAGACCCATGGAATGGCTACCATGCAATATGACTTCAAAGGGTCTGCATTTGCTCACCGAACCTCACCAATCCTATCACTGCTGCGTTTATGCCGCTGTACACACACTTGATTCTCTTTCGGAACATAGCAATCCATAGGTTTTAAGATTCCTACTAGTCAGGTATACTCTTAGGCATTTAATATGGGGTGTTGAGTCCATTTCGTTGAGCAAGGAGTAGCTCTTGTCTATTACATATTTGGCTTATGGAATGGTATCTGTGCTCATTTCAATCTCTGGTTTTATGGAGCACCCCAACTCACCTTTCCCCTTAAGCAAGCATAAGTTGGTTTTCTAAATTTGAGACCCTGTTCTGTTTTGTAATTCAGTTCCTGTGTAACCAAGTTTACATTCCGTGTATTCGTGATATCTTATGATGTTTCTTTTTCTGTGTGACTTATTTCAGTTAGAATCATCGTACCTGAATCCACTCATTATCCTGCTACGGGCCTGATGACATAGATTTCATTGCTGAGCGATATTGCATTGTACGGAAGAACCACAACTTCTTTATCCAGTTTTCAGTTTCTGCGATATTGAACTTGTACCGTAAACGAGGTTCTAGTAAACAGAGCCGTCCCAAACTTTGGGGTGGCTGTGTCTTTTTGATTTTAATTTCCCTAAGCTATAGGACCATAAGTGGAAGTGCCCTAGGCTCTGTTGCTTTGTTTTTTAGATGTTTCAGGAAACACCATACACTTCTCCAGAGTGGCGGGTGGCAATTTACATCCCGCCCATCAGCATAACAAGGCCCCCAGTTCTCCATGGACTGTCCTGCTTTTCTGGATTTTACACTTTTTTCAGATTGCCCTTTTGACCGGGGGGAAGTGAGACTTCATTGTAGTGCAGATTTCCTTTGCAAGCTTGCTTGGTTGGCCAAAAAGGGCGTATGTGTTTTTTCCTGAATATATTCAGGAAAAAACGCATACGCCCTTTTTGGCCAAGTGCATCACTGTGGACGTTCTGCGTCTTTTCCTATGCTTTAAATGCAATTCCAGTCTACCTCCTGAAATCGGTTTCCTGCAATTCTGCCCCGCTTTCAAGTCCTCTTGGCAGCCTTACTTCAATATATTTTTGGACGATAGCTGTCATTTATAACTCTGCAGGTTTGTGAATTACAGTGCCCCTGAGCTCCTTTCTTCAACTCGCTTTCTTGTGAGCTGGCCGCAGCACCGCAGGATTGCTTCAGGGCCTAATCTGGTTCCGACACGGCACGCTGAGCCTTTGGTTAATTCCCCTTCCTGTTGGGAAATGAGAGTTAAATTTGCCCGTCCAGACACCTCCAGCTAATCTCTCATTGGTTCTCCCTATTCCTGTTCATCTTCCACAGAAATTGCAAACTGGGCCAAACAGGAGGTTCAAGGCACTGACTCTCCAAGTGGGGAGAGTGTTAGTAAAGCGTCTGGAATGTTGCACCCGAGTACCAGGGGACGAAACCTGAGACACATTTGAACACGTTTCCCGATCACACGGTGGATCATACTCTGGGTTCCACATGCATGTTTTAGCTGAAGGAAGAATCCCTTCAACCTGGAGAGTTGAGACCCATGGAATGGCTACCATGCAATATGACTTCAAAGGGTCTGCATTTGCTCACCGAACCTCACGAATCCTATCACTGCTGCGTTTATGCCGCTGTACACATGCTTGATTCTCTTTCGGAGACATAGCAATCCATAGGTTTTAAGATTCCTACTAGTCAGGTATACTCTTAGGCATTTAATATGGGGTGTTGAGTCCATTTCGTTGAACAAGGAGTATCTCTTATCTATTACATATTTGGCTTATGAAATGGTATCTGTGCTCATTTCAATCTCTGGTTTTATGGAGCACCCCAACTCACCTTTCCCCTTAAGCAAGCATAAGTTGGTTTTCTAAATTTGAGACCGTGTTCTGTTTTGTAATTCAGTTCCTGTGTAGACAAGTTTACATTCCGTGTATTCGTGATATCTTCTGATGTTTCTTTTTCTGTGTGACTTATTTCAGTTAGAATCATCGTACCTGAATCCACTCATTATGCTGCTACGGGCCTGATGACATAGATTTCATTGCTGAGTGATATTGCATTGTACGTAAGTACCACAACTTCTTTATCCAGTTTTCATTTTCTGCGATATTGAACTTGTACCGTAAACGAGGTTCTAGTGAACAGAGCCGTCCCAAACTTTGGGGTGGCTGTGTCTTTTTGATTGTAATTTCCCTAAGCTATAGGACCATAAGTGGAAGTGCCCTAGGCTCTGTTGCTTTGTTTTTTAGATTTTTCAGGAAACACCATACACTTCTCCAGAGTGGCGGGTGGCAATTTACATCCCGCCCATCAGCATAACAAGGCCCCCAGTTCTCCATGGACTGTCCCGCCTTTCTGGATTTTACACTTTTTTCAGATGGCCCTTTTGACCGGGGGGAAGTGAGACTTCAATGTAGTGCAGATTTCCTTTGCAAGCTTGCTTGGTTGGCCAAAAAGGGCGTATGCGTTTTTTCCTGAATATATTCAGGAAAAAACGCATACGCCCTTTTTGGCCAAGTGCATCACTGTGGACGTTCTGCCTCTTTTCCTATGCTTAAAATGCAATTCCAGTCTACCTCCTGAAATCAGTTTCCTGCAATTCTGCCCCGCTTTCAAGTCCTCTTGGCAGCCTGACTTCAATATATTTTTGGACGATAACTGTCATTTATAACTCTGCAGGTTTGTGAATTACAGTGTTCCTGAGCTCCTTTCTTCAACTCGCTTTCTTGTGAGCTGGCCGCAACAAGGCAGGATTGCTTCAGGCCCTAATCTGGTTCCGGCACGGCACGCTGAGCCTTTGGTTAATTCCCCTTCCTGGTGGGAAATGAGAGTTAAATTTGCCCGTCCAGACACCTCCAGCTAGTCTCTCATTGGTTCTCCCTATTCCTGTTCATCTTCCGCAGAAATTGCAAACTGGGCCCAACAGGAGGTTCAAGGCACTGACTCTCCAAGTGGGGAGAGTGTTAGTAAAGTGTCTGGAATGTTGCACCCGAGTACCAGGGGACAAAAACTGAGACACATTTGAACACGTTTCCCGATCACACGGTGGATCATACTCTGGGTTCCACATGCATGTTTTAGCTGAAGGAAGAATCCCTTCGATCTGTAGAGATGACACCCATGGAATGGCCCATGCAATATGACTTCAAAGGGTCTGCATTTGCTCACCGAACCTCACCAATCCTATCACTGTTGCGTTTATGCTGCTGTACACACGCTTCATTCTCTTTCAGAGACATATCCATCCATAGGTTTTAAGATTCTTACTAGTCAGGTATACTCTTAGGCGTTTAATATGGGGTGTTGAGTCCATTTCGTTGAGCAAGGAGTAGCTCTTGTCTATTACATATTTGGCTTATGGAACGGTATCTGTGCTCATTTCAATCTCTGGTTTTATGGAGCACCCCAACTCACCTTTCCCCTTAAGCAAGCATAAGTTGGTTTTCTAAATTTGAGACCGTGTTCTGTTTTGTAATTCAGTTCCTGTGTAGCCAAGTTTACATTCCGTGTATTAGTGATATCTTATGATGTTTCTTTTTCTGTGTGACTTATTTCAGTTAGAATCATCGTACCTGAATCCACTCATTATGCTGCTACGGGCCTGATGACATAGATTTCATTGCTGAGCGATATTGCATTGTACGTAAGTACCACAACTTCTTTATCCATTTTTCGCATTCTGCGACATTGAACTTGTGCCGTAAATTAGGTTCTAGTAAACAGAGCCGTCCCAAACTTTGGGGTGGCTGTGTCTTTTTGATTGTAATTTCCCTAAGCTATAGGACCATAAGTGGAAGTGCCCTAGGCTCTGTTGCTTTGTTTTTTAGATGTTTCAGGAAACACCATACACTTCTCCAGAGTGGCGGGTGGCAATTTACATCCCACCCATCAGCATAACAAGGCCCCCAGTTCTCCATGGACTGTCCTGCCTTTCTGGATTTTACACTTTTTTCAGATTGCCCTTTTGACCGGGGGGAAGTGAGACTTCATTGTAGTGCAGATTTCCTTTGCAAGCTTGCTTGGTTGGCCAAAAAGGGCGTATGCGTTTTTTCCTGAATATATTCAGGAAAAAACGCATACGCCCTTTTTGGCCAAGTGCATCACTGTGGACGTTCTGCGTCTTTTCCTATGCTTTAAATGCAATTCCAGTCTACCTCCTGAAATCGGTTTCCTGCAATTCTGCCCCGCTTTCAAGTCCTCTTGGCAGCCTTACTTCAATATATTTTTGGACGATAGCTGTCATTTATAACTCTGCAGGTTTGTGAATTACAGTGCCCCTGAGCTCCTTTCTTCAACTCGTTTTCTTGTGAGCTGGCCGCAACACCGCAGGATTGCTTCAGGGCCTAATCTGGTTCCGGCACGGCACGCTGAGCCTTTGGTTAATTCCCCTTCCTGGTGGGAAATGAGAGTTAAATTTGCCCGTCCAGACACCTCCAGCTAATCTCTCATTGGTTCTCCCTATTCCTGTTCATCTTCCACAGAAATTGCAAACTGGGCCAAACAGGAGGTTCAAGTCACTGACTCTCCAAGTGGGGAGAGTGTTAGTAAAGCGTCTGGAATGTTGCACCCGAGTACCAGGGGACGAAAACTGAGACACATTTGAACACGTTTCCCGATCACACGGTGGATTATACTCTGGGTTCCACATGCATGTTTTAGCTGAAGGAAGAATCCCTTCAACCTGGAGACTTGAGACCCATGGAATGGCTACCATGCAATATGACTTCAAAGGGTCTGCATTTGCTCACCGAACCTCACCAATCCTATCACTGCTGCGTTTATGCCGCTGTACACACACTTGATTCTCTTTCGGAACATAGCAATCCATAGGTTTTAAGATTCCTACTAGTCAGGTATACTCTTAGGCATTTAATATGGGGTGTTGAGTCCATTTCGTTGAGCAAGGAGTAGCTCTTGTCTATTACATATTTGGCTTATGGAATGGTATCTGTGCTCATTTCAATCTCTGGTTTTATGGAGCACCCCAACTCACCTTTCCCCTTAAGCAAGCATAAGTTGGTTTTCTAAATTTGAGACCCTGTTCTGTTTTGTAATTCAGTTCCTGTGTAACCAAGTTTACATTCCGTGTATTCGTGATATCTTATGATGTTTCTTTTTCTGTGTGACTTATTTCAGTTAGAATCATCGTACCTGAATCCACTCATTATGCTGCTACGGGCCTGATGACATAGATTTCATTGCTGAGCGATATTGCATTGTACGGAAGAACCACAACTTCTTTATCCAGTTTTCAGTTTCTGCGATATTGAACTTGTACCGTAAACGAGGTTCTAGTAAACAGAGCCGTCCCAAACTTTGGGGTGGCTGTGTCTTTTTGATTTTAATTTCCCTAAGCTATAGGACCATAAGTGGAAGTGCCCTAGGCTCTGTTGCTTTGTTTTTTAGATGTTTCAGGAAACACCATACACTTCTCCAGAGTGGCGGGTGGCAATTTACATCCCGCCCATCAGCATAACAAGGCCCCCAGTTCTCCATGGACTGTCCTGCTTTTCTGGATTTTACACTTTTTTCAGATTGCCCTTTTGACCGGGGGGAAGTGAGACTTCATTGTAGTGCAGATTTCCTTTGCAAGCTTGCTTGGTTGGCCAAAAAGGGCGTATGCGTTTTTTCCTGAATATATTCAGGAAAAAACGCATACGCCCTTTTTGGCCAAGTGCATCACTGTGGACGTTCTGCGTCTTTTCCTATGCTTTAAATGCAATTCCAGTCTACCTCCTGAAATCGGTTTCCTGCAATTCTGCCCCGCTTTCAAGTCCTCTTGGCAGCCTTACTTCAATATATTTTTGGACGATAGCTGTCATTTATAACTCTGCAGGTTTGTGAATTACAGTGCCCCTGAGCTCCTTTCTTCAACTCGCTTTCTTGTGAGCTGGCCGCAGCACCGCAGGATTGCTTCAGGGCCTAATCTGGTTCCGACAGGGCACGCTGAGCCTTTGGTTAATTCCCCTTCCTGTTGGGAAATGAGAGTTAAATTTGCCCGTCCAGACACCTCCAGCTAATCTCTCATTGGTTCTCCCTATTCCTGTTCATCTTCCACAGAAATTGCAAACTGGGCCAAACAGGAGGTTCAAGGCACTGACTCTCCAAGTGGGGAGAGTGTTAGTAAAGCGTCTGGAATGTTGCACCCGAGTACCAGGGGACGAAACCTGAGACACATTTGAACACGTTTCCCGATCACACGGTGGATCATACTCTGGGTTCCACATGCATGTTTTAGCTGAAGGAAGAATCCCTTCAACCTGGAGAGTTGAGACCCATGGAATGGCTACCATGCAATATGACTTCAAAGGGTCTGCATTTGCTCACCGAACCTCACGAATCCTATCACTGCTGCGTTTATGCCGCTGTACACATGCTTGATTCTCTTTCGGAGACATAGCAATCCATAGGTTTTAAGATTCCTACTAGTCAGGTATACTCTTAGGCATTTAATATGGGGTGTTGAGTCCATTTCGTTGAACAAGGAGTATCTCTTGTCTATTACATATTTGGCTTATGGAATGGTATCTGTGCTCATTTCAATCTCTGGTTTTATGGAGCACCCCAACTCACCTTTCCCCTTAAGCAAGCATAAGTTGGTTTTCTAAATTTGAGACCCTGTTCTGTTTTGTAATTCAGTTCCTGTGTAGCCAAGTTTACATTCCGTGTATTCGTGATATCTTATGATGTTTCTTTTTCTGTGTGACTTATTTCAGTTAGAATCATCGTACCTGAATCCACTCATTATGCTGCTACGGGCCTGATGACATAGATTTCATTGCTGAGCGATATTGCATTGTACGTAAGTACCACAACTTCTTTATCCATTTTTCGCATTCTGCGACATTGAACTTGTGCCGTAAATTAGGTTCTAGTAAACAGAGCCGTCGCAAACTTTGGGGTGGCTGTGTCTTTTTTATTTTTTTTCCCTAATCTATAAGACCATAAGTGGAAGTGCCCTAGGCTCTGTTGCTTTGTATTTTAGATGTTTCAGGATACACCATACACTTCTCCAGAGTGCCGAGTGGCCATTTACATCCCGCCCATCAGCATAACAAGGCCCCCAGTTCTCCATGGACTGTCCTGCCTTTCTGGATTTTACACTTTTTTCAGATGGCCCTTTTGACCGATGGGAAGTGAGACTTCATTGTAGTGCAGATTTCCTTTACAAGCTTGCTTGATTGGCCAAAAAGGGCGTATGCGTTTTTTCCTGAATATATTCAGGAAAAAACGCATACGCCCTTTTTGGCCAAGTGCATCACTGTGGACGTTCTGCCTCTTTTCCTATGCTTTAAATGCAATTCCAGTCTACCTCCTGAAATTGGTTTCCTGCAATTCTGCCCCGCTTTCAAGTCCTCTTGGCAGCCTTACTTCAATATATTTTTGGACGATAGCTGTCATTTATAACTCTGCAGGTTTGTGAATTACAGTGCCCCTGAGCTCCTTTCTTCAACTCGCTTTCTTGTGAGCTGGCCGCAACACCACATGATTGCTTCAGGGCCTAATCTGGTTCCGGCACGGCACGCTGAGCCTTTGGTTAATTTCCCTTCCTGGTGGGAAATGAGAGTTAAATTTGCCCGTCCAGACACCTCCAGCTAGTCTCTCATTGGTTCTCCCTATTCCTGTTCATCTTCCACAGAAATTGCAAACTGGGCCAAACAGGAGGTTCAAGGCACTGACTCTCCAAGTGGAGAGAGTGTTAGTAAAGTGTCTGGAATGTTGCACCCGAGTACCAGGGGACGAAAACTGAGACACATTTGAACACGTTTCCCGATCACACGGGGGATCATACTCTGGGTTCCACATGCATGTTTTAGCTGAAGGAAGAATCCCTTCAACCTGGAGAGTTGAGACCCATGGAATGGCTACCATGCAATATGATTTCAAAGGGTCTGCATTTGCTCACCGAACCTCACGAATCCTATCACTGCTGCGTTTATGCCGCTGTACACATGCTTGATTCTCTTTCGGAGACATAGCAATACATAGGTTTTAAGATTCGTACTAGTCAGGTATACTCTTAGGCATTTAATATGGGGTGTTGAGTCCATTTCATTGCGCAAGGAATAGCTCTTGTCTATTACATATTTGGCTTATGGAATGGTATCTGTGCTCATTTCAATCTCTGGTTTTATGGAGCACCCCAACACACCTTTCCCCTTAAGCAAGCATAAGTTGGTTTTCTAAATTTGAGACCCTGTTCTGTTTTGTAATTCAGTTCCTGTGTAGCCAAGTTTACATTCCGTGTATTCGTGATATCTTATGATGTTTCTTTTTCTGTGTGACTTATTTCAGTTAGAATCATCGTACCTAAATCCACTCATTATGCTGCTACCGGCCTGATGACATAGATTTCATTGCTGAGCGATATTGCATTGTACGTAAGTACCACAACATCTTTATCCATTTTTCACATTCTGCGATATTGAACTTGTGCCGTAAATTAGGTTCTAGTAAACAGAGCCGTCCCAAACTTTGGGGTGGCTGTGTCTTTTTGATTTTAATTTCCAAAGCTATAGGACCATAAGTGGAAGTGCCCTAGCCTCTGTTGCTTTGTTTTTTAGATGTTTCAGGAAACACCATACACTTCTGCAGAGTGGCGGGTGGCAATTTACATCCCGCCCATCAGCATAACAAGGCCCCCAGGTCTCCATGGACTGTCCCGCCTTTCTGGATTTTACACTTTTTTCAGATGACCCTTTTGACCGGGGGGAAGTGAGACTTCATTGTAGTGCAGATTTCCTTTGCAAGCTTGCTTGGTTGGCCAAAAAGAGCGTTTGCGTTTTTTCCTGAATATATTCAGGAAAAAACGCATACGCCCTTTTTGGCCAAGTGCATCATTGTGGACGTTCTGCCTCTTTTCCTATGCTTACCACAACTTCTTTATCCAGTTTTCACTTTCTGCGATATTGAACTTGTACCGTAAACGAGGTTCTAGTAACAAGAGCCGTCCCAAACTTTGGGGTGGCTGTGTCTTTTTGATTTTCATTTCCCTAAGCTATAGGACCATAAGTGGAAGTGCCCTAGCCTCTATTGCTTTGTTTTTTAGATGTTTCAGGAAACACCATACACTTCTCCAGAGTGGCGGGTGGCAATTTACATCCCGCCCATCAGCATAACAAGGCCCCCAGTTCTCCATGGACTGTCCCGCCTTTCTGGATTTTACACTTTTTACAGATGGCCCTTTTGACCGGGGGGAAGTGAGACTTCATTGTAGTGCAGATTTCTTTTGCAAGCTTGCTTGGTTGGCCAAAAAGGGCGTATGCGTTTTATCCTGAATATATTCAGGAAAAAACGCATACGCCCTTTTTGGCCAAGTGCATCACTGTGGACGTTCTGCCTCTTTTCCTATGCTTAAAATGCAATTCCAGTCTACCTCCTGAAAGCAGTTTCCTGCAATTCTGCCCCGCTTTCAAGTCCTCTTGGCAGTCTGACTTCAATATATTTTGGAGCATAGCTGTCATTTATAACTCTGCAGGTTTGTGAATTACAGTGCCCCTGAGCTCCTTTCTTCAACTCGCTTTCTTGTGAGCTGGCCGCATCACCGCAGGATTGCTTCAGGGCCTAATCTGGTTCCGGCACGGCACGCTGAACCTTCGGTTAATTCCCCTTCCTGGTGGGAAATGAGAGTTAAATTTGCCCGTCCAGACACCTCCAGCTAGTCTCTCATTAGTTCTCCCTATTCCTGTTCATCTTCCGCAGAAATTGCAAACTGGGCCAAACAGGAGGTTCAAGGCACTGACTCTCCAAGTGGAGAGAGTGTTAGTAAAGCGTCTGGCATGTTGCACCCGAGTACCAGGGGACGAAAACTGAGACACATTTGAACACGTTTCCCGATCACACGGTGGATCATACTCTGGGTTCCACATGCATGTTTTAGCTGAAGGAAGAATCCCTTCAACCTGGAGAGTTGAGACCCATGGAATGGCTACCATGCAATATGACTTCAAAGGGTCTGCATTTGCTCACCGAACCTCAATCCTATCACTGCTGCGTTTATGCCGCTGTACACACACTTGATTCTCTTTCGGAACATAGCAATCCATAGGTTTTAAGATTCCTACTAGTCAGGTATACTCTTAGGCATTTAATATGGGGTGCTGAGTCCATTTCGTTGAGCAAGGAGTATCTCTTGTCTATTACATATTTGGCTTATGGAATGGTATCTGTGCTCATTTCAATCTCTGGTTTTATGGAGCACCCCAACTCACCTTTCCCCTTAAGCAAGCATAAGTTGGTTTTCTAAATTTGAGACCCTGTTCTGTTTTGTAATTCAGTTCCTGTGTAGCCAAGTTTACATTCCGTGTATTCGTGATATCTTATGATGTTTCTTTTTCTGTGTGACTTATTTCAGTTAGAATCATCGTACCTGAATCCACTCATTATGCTGCTACGGGCCTGATGACATAGATTTCATTGCTGAGCGATATTGCATTGTACGTAAGTACCACAACTTCTTTATCCATTTTTCGCATTCTGCGATATTGAACTTGTGCGGTACATTAGGTTCTAGTAAACAGAGCCATTCCAAACTTTGGGGTGGCTGTGTCTTTTTGATTGTAATTTCCCTAAGCTATAGGACCATAAGTAGAAGTGCCCTAGGCTCTGTTGCTTTGTTTTTTAGATGTTTCAGGAAACACCATACAGTTCTCCAGAGTGGCGGGTGGCAATTTACATCCCACCCATCAGCATAACAAGGCCCCCAGTTCTCCATGGACTGTCCTGCCTTTCTGGATTTTACACTTTTTTCAGATGGCCCTTTTGACCGGGGGGGGTGGTGAAGTGAGACTTCATTGTAGTGCAGATTTCCTTTGCAAGCTTGCTTGGTTGGCCGAAAAGGGCGTATGCATTTTTTCCTGAATATAAACGCATACGCCCTTTTTGGCCAAGTGCATCATTGTGGACATTCTGCGTCTTTTCCTATGCTTTAAATGCAATTCCAGTCTACCTCCTAAAATCGGTTTCCTGCAATTCTGCCCCGCTTTCAAGTCCTCTTGGCAGCCTTACTTCAATATATTTTTGGACGATAGCTGTCATTTATAACTCTGCAGGTTTGTGAATTACAGTGCCCCTGAGCTCCTTTCTTCAACTCGCTTTCTTGTGAGCTGGCCGCAACACCGCAGGATTGCTTCAGGGCCTAATCTGGTTCCGACACGGCACGCTGAGCCTTTGGTTAATTCCCCTTTCTGGTGGGAAATGAGAGTTAAATTTGCCCGTCCAGACACCTCCAGCTAGTCTCTCATTGGTTCTCCCTATTCCTGTTCATCTTCCGCAGAAATTGCAAACTGGGCCAAACAGGAGGTTCAAGGCACTGACTCTCCAAGTGGAGAGAGTGTTAGTAAAGCGTCTGGCATGTTGCACCCGAGTATCAGGGGACGAAAACTGAGACACATTTGAACACGTTTCCCGATCACACGGTGGATCATACTCTGGGTTCCACATGCATATTTTAGCTGAAGGAAGAATCCCTTCAACCAGGAGACTTGAGACCCATGGAATGGCTACCATGCAATATGACTTCAAAGGGTCTGCATTTGCTCACCGAACCTCACCAATCCTATCACTGCTGCGTTTATGCCGCTGTACACACGCTAGATTCTCTTTCGGAGACATAGCAATCCATAGGTTTTAAGATTCCTACTAGTCAGGTATACTCTTAGGCATTTAATATGGGGTGTTGAGGCCATTTCGTTGAGCAAGGAGTATCTCTTGTCTATTACATATTTGGCTTATGGAATGGTATCTGTGCTCATTTCAATCTCTGGTTTTATGGAGCACCCCAACTCACCTTTCCCCTTAAGCAAGCATAAGTTGGTTTTCTAAATTTGAGACCCTGTTCTGTTTTGTAATTCAGTTCCTGTGTAGCCAAGTTTACATTCTGTGTATTCGTGATATCTTATGATGTTTCTTTTTCTGTGTGACTTATTTCAGTTAGAATCATCGTACCTGAATCCACTCATTATGCTGCTACCGGCCTGATGACATAGATTTCATTGCTGAGCGATATTGCATTGTACGTAAGTACCACAACTTCTTTATCCATTTTTCGCATTCTGCGATATTGAACTTGTGCCGTAAATTAGGTTCTAGTAAACAGAGCCGTCCCAAACTTTGGGGTGGCTGTGTCTTTTTGATTTTAATTTCCAAAGCTATAGGACCATAAGTGGAAGTGCCCTAGCCTCTGTTGATTTGTTTTTTAGATGTTTCAGGAAACACCATACACTTCTCCAGAGTGGCGGGTGGCAATTTACATCCCGCCCATCAGCATAACAAGGCCCCCAGGTCTCCATGGACTGTCCCGCCTTTCTGGATTTTACACTTTTTTCAGATGACCCTTTTGACCGGGGGGAAGTGAGACTTCATTGTAGTGCAGATTTCCTTTGCAAGCTTGCTTGGTTGGCCAAAAAGAGCGTATGCGTTTTTACCTGAATATATTCAGGAAAAAACGCATACGCCCTTTTTGGCCAAGTGCATCATTGTGGACGTTCTGCCTCTTTTCCTATGCTTACCACAACTTCTTTATCCAGTTTTCACTTTCTGCGATATTGAACTTGTACCGTAAACGAGGTTCTAGTAACAAGAGCCGTCCCAAACTTTGGGGTGGCTGTGTCTTTTTGATTTTCATTTCCCTAAGCTATAGGACCATAAGTGGAAGTGCCCTAGGCTCTGTTGCTTTGTTTTTTAGATGTTTCAGGAAACACCATAAACTTCTCCAGAGTGGTAGGTGGCAATTTACATCCCACCCATCAGCATAACAAGGCCCCCAGTTCTCCGTGGACTGTCCTGCCTTTCTGGATTTTACAATTTTTTCAGATGGCCCTTTTGACCGGGGGGGAAGTGAGACTTCATTGTAGTGCAGATTTCCTTTGCAAGCTTGCTTGGTTGGCCAAAAGGGGCGTATGCGTTTTTTCCTGAATATATTCAGGAAAAAACGCATACGCCCTTTTTGGCCAAGTGCATCATTGTGGACGTTCTGCCTCTTTTCCTATGCTTTAAATGCAATTCCAGTCTACCTCCTGAAATTGGTTTCCTGCAATTCTGCCCCGCTTTCAAGTCCTCTTGGCAGCCTTACTTCAATATATTTTTGGACGATAGCTGTCATTTATAACTCTGCAGGTTTGTGAATTACAGTGCCCCTGAGCTCCTTTCTTCAACTCGCTTTCTTGTGAGCTGGCCGCAACACCGCATGATTGCTTCAGGGCCTAATCTGGTTCCGGCACGGCACGCTGAGCCTTTGGTTAATTTCGCTTCCTGGTGGGAAATGAGAGTTAAATTTGCCCGTCCAGACACCTCCAGCTAGTCTCTCATTGGTTCTCCCTATTCCTGTTCATCTTCCACAGAAATTGCAAACTGGGCCAAACAGGAGGTTCAAGGCACTGACTCTCCAAGTGGGGAGAGTGTTAGTAAAGTGTCTGGAATGTTGCACCCGAGTACCAGGGGACGAAAACTGAGACACATTTGAACACGTTTCCCGATCACACGGTGGATCATACTCTGGGATCCACATGCATGTTTTAGCTGAAGGAAGAATCCCTTCAACGTGGAGAGTTGAGACCCATGGAATGGCTACCATGCAATATGACTTCAAAGGGTCTGCATTTGCTCACCGAACCTCAATCCTATCACTGCTGCGTTTATGCCGCTGTACACATGCTTGATTCTCTTTCGGAGACATAGCAATCGATAGGTTTTAAGATTCGTACTAGTCAGGTATACTCTTAGGCATTTAATATGGGGTGTTGAGTCCATTTCATTGTGCAAGGAGTAGCTCTTGTCTATTACATATTTGGCTTATGGAATGGTATCTGTGCTCATTTCAATCTCTGGTTTTATGGAGCACCCCAACTCACCTTTCCCCTTAAGCAAGCATAAGTTGGTTTTCTAAATTTGAGACCCTGTTCTGTTTTGTAATTCAGTTCCTGTGTAGCCAAGTTTACATTCCGTGTATTCGTGATATCTTATGATGTTTCTTTTTCTGTGTGACTTATTTCAGTTAGAATCATCGTACCTGAATCCACTCATTATGCTGCTACCGGCCTGATGACATAGATTTCATTTCTGAGCGATATTGCATTGTACGTAAGTACCACAATTTCTTTATCCAGTTTTCGCTTACTGCGATATTGAACTTGTACCGTAAACGAGGTTCTAGTAAACAGAGCCATCCCAAACTTTGGGGTGGCTGTGTCTTTTTGATTTTAATTTCCCTAAGCTATAGGACCATAAGTGGAAGTGCCCTAGCCTCTATTGCTTTGTTTTTTAGATGTTTCAGGAAACACCATACACTTCTCCAGAGTGGCGGGTGGCAATTTACATCCCGCCCATCAGCATAACAAGGCCACCAGTTCTCCATGGACTGTCCCGCCTTTCTGGATTTTACACTTTTTACAGATGGCCGTTTTGACCGGGGGGAAGTGAGACTTCATTGTAGTGCAGATTTCCTTTGCAAGCTTGCTTGGTTGGCCAAAAAAGGCGTATGCGTTTTTTCCTGAATATATTCAGGAAAAAACGCATACGCCCTTTTTGGCCAAGTGCATCACTGTGGACGTTCTGCCTCTTTTCCTATGCTTAAAATGCAATTCCAGTCTACCTCCTGAAATCAGTTTCCTGCAATTCTGCCCCGCTTTCAAGTCCTCTTGGCAGTCTGACTTCAATATATTTTGGAGCATAGCTGTCATTTATAACTCTGCAGGTTTGTGAATTACAGTGCCCCTGAGCTCCTTTCTTCAACTCGCTTTCTTGTGAGCTGGCCGCATCACCGCAGGATTGCTTCAGGGCCTAATCTGGTTCCGGCACGGCACGCTGAACCTTCGGTTAATTCCCCTTCCTGGTGGGAAATGAGAGTTAAATTTGCCCGTCCAGACACCTCCAGCTAGTCTCTCATTAGTTCTCCCTATTCCTGTTCATCTTCCGCAGAAATTGCAAACTGGGCCAAACAGGAGGTTCAAGGCACTGACTCTCCAAGTGGAGAGAGTGTTAGTAAAGCGTCTGGCATGTTGCACCCGAGTACCAGGGGACGAAAACTGAGACACATTTGAACACGTTTCCCGATCACACGGTGGATCATACTCTGGGTTCCACATGCATGTTTTAGCTGAAGGAAGAATCCCTTCAACCTGGAGAGTTGAGACCCATGGAATGGCTACCATGCAATATGACTTCAAAGGGTCTGCATTTGCTCACCGAACCTCAATCCTATCACTGCTGCGTTTATGCCGCTGTACACACACTTGATTCTCTTTCGGAACATAGCAATCCATAGGTTTTAAGATTCCTACTAGTCAGGTATACTCTTAGGCATTTAATATGGGGTGCTGAGTCCATTTCGTTGAGCAAGGAGTATCTCTTGTCTATTACATATTTGGCTTATGGAATGGTATCTGTGCTCATTTCAATCTCTGGTTTTATGGAGCACCCCAACTCACCTTTCCCCTTAAGCAAGCATAAGTTGGTTTTCTAAATTTGAGACCCTGTTCTGTTTTGTAATTCAGTTCCTGTGTAGCCAAGTTTACATTCCGTGTATTCGTGATATCTTATGATGTTTCTTTTTCTGTGTGACTTATTTCAGTTAGAATCATCGTACCTGAATCCACTCATTATGCTGCTACGGGCCTGATGACATAGATTTCATTGCTGAGCGATATTGCATTGTACGTAAGTACCACAACTTCTTTATCCATTTTTCGCATTCTGCGATATTGAACTTGTGCGGTACATTAGGTTCTAGTAAACAGAGCCATTCCAAACTTTGGGGTGGCTGTGTCTTTTTGATTGTAATTTCCCTAAGCTATAGGACCATAAGTAGAAGTGCCCTAGGCTCTGTTGCTTTGTTTTTTAGATGTTTCAGGAAACACCATACAGTTCTCCAGAGTGGCGGGTGGCAATTTACATCCCACCCATCAGCATAACAAGGCCCCCAGTTCTCCATGGACTGTCCTGCCTTTCTGGATTTTACACTTTTTTCAGATGGCCCTTTTGACCGGGGGGGGTGGTGAAGTGAGACTTCATTGTAGTGCAGATTTCCTTTGCAAGCTTGCTTGGTTGGCCGAAAAGGGCGTATGCATTTTTTCCTGAATATAAACGCATACGCCCTTTTTGGCCAAGTGCATCATTGTGGACATTCTGCGTCTTTTCCTATGCTTTAAATGCAATTCCAGTCTACCTCCTAAAATCGGTTTCCTGCAATTCTGCCCCGCTTTCAAGTCCTCTTGGCAGCCTTACTTCAATATATTTTTGGACGATAGCTGTCATTTATAACTCTGCAGGTTTGTGAATTACAGTGCCCCTGAGCTCCTTTCTTCAACTCGCTTTCTTGTGAGCTGGCCGCAACACCGCAGGATTGCTTCAGGGCCTAATCTGGTTCCGACACGGCACGCTGAGCCTTTGGTTAATTCCCCTTTCTGGTGGGAAATGAGAGTTAAATTTGCCCGTCCAGACACCTCCAGCTAGTCTCTCATTGGTTCTCCCTATTCCTGTTCATCTTCCGCAGAAATTGCAAACTGGGCCAAACAGGAGGTTCAAGGCACTGACTCTCCAAGTGGAGAGAGTGTTAGTAAAGCGTCTGGCATGTTGCACCCGAGTATCAGGGGACGAAAACTGAGACACATTTGAACACGTTTCCCGATCACACGGTGGATCATACTCTGGGTTCCACATGCATATTTTAGCTGAAGGAAGAATCCCTTCAACCAGGAGACTTGAGACCCATGGAATGGCTACCATGCAATATGACTTCAAAGGGTCTGCATTTGCTCACCGAACCTCACCAATCCTATCACTGCTGCGTTTATGCCGCTGTACACACGCTAGATTCTCTTTCGGAGACATAGCAATCCATAGGTTTTAAGATTCCTACTAGTCAGGTATACTCTTAGGCATTTAATATGGGGTGTTGAGGCCATTTCGTTGAGCAAGGAGTATCTCTTGTCTATTACATATTTGGCTTATGGAATGGTATCTGTGCTCATTTCAATCTCTGGTTTTATGGAGCACCCCAACTCACCTTTCCCCTTAAGCAAGCATAAGTTGGTTTTCTAAATTTGAGACCCTGTTCTGTTTTGTAATTCAGTTCCTGTGTAGCCAAGTTTACATTCTGTGTATTCGTGATATCTTATGATGTTTCTTTTTCTGTGTGACTTATTTCAGTTAGAATCATCGTACCTGAATCCACTCATTATGCTGCTACCGGCCTGATGACATAGATTTCATTGCTGAGCGATATTGCATTGTACGTAAGTACCACAACTTCTTTATCCATTTTTCGCATTCTGCGATATTGAACTTGTGCCGTAAATTAGGTTCTAGTAAACAGAGCCGTCCCAAACTTTGGGGTGGCTGTGTCTTTTTGATTTTAATTTCCAAAGCTATAGGACCATAAGTGGAAGTGCCCTAGCCTCTGTTGATTTGTTTTTTAGATGTTTCAGGAAACACCATACACTTCTCCAGAGTGGCGGGTGGCAATTTACATCCCGCCCATCAGCATAACAAGGCCCCCAGGTCTCCATGGACTGTCCCGCCTTTCTGGATTTTACACTTTTTTCAGATGACCCTTTTGACCGGGGGGAAGTGAGACTTCATTGTAGTGCAGATTTCCTTTGCAAGCTTGCTTGGTTGGCCAAAAAGAGCGTATGCGTTTTTACCTGAATATATTCAGGAAAAAACGCATACGCCCTTTTTGGCCAAGTGCATCATTGTGGACGTTCTGCCTCTTTTCCTATGCTTACCACAACTTCTTTATCCAGTTTTCACTTTCTGCGATATTGAACTTGTACCGTAAACGAGGTTCTAGTAACAAGAGCCGTCCCAAACTTTGGGGTGGCTGTGTCTTTTTGATTTTCATTTCCCTAAGCTATAGGACCATAAGTGGAAGTGCCCTAGGCTCTGTTGCTTTGTTTTTTAGATGTTTCAGGAAACACCATAAACTTCTCCAGAGTGGTAGGTGGCAATTTACATCCCACCCATCAGCATAACAAGGCCCCCAGTTCTCCGTGGACTGTCCTGCCTTTCTGGATTTTACAATTTTTTCAGATGGCCCTTTTGACCGGGGGGGAAGTGAGACTTCATTGTAGTGCAGATTTCCTTTGCAAGCTTGCTTGGTTGGCCAAAAGGGGCGTATGCGTTTTTTCCTGAATATATTCAGGAAAAAACGCATACGCCCTTTTTGGCCAAGTGCATCATTGTGGACGTTCTGCCTCTTTTCCTATGCTTTAAATGCAATTCCAGTCTACCTCCTGAAATTGGTTTCCTGCAATTCTGCCCCGCTTTCAAGTCCTCTTGGCAGCCTTACTTCAATATATTTTTGGACGATAGCTGTCATTTATAACTCTGCAGGTTTGTGAATTACAGTGCCCCTGAGCTCCTTTCTTCAACTCGCTTTCTTGTGAGCTGGCCGCAACACCGCATGATTGCTTCAGGGCCTAATCTGGTTCCGGCACGGCACGCTGAGCCTTTGGTTAATTTCGCTTCCTGGTGGGAAATGAGAGTTAAATTTGCCCGTCCAGACACCTCCAGCTAGTCTCTCATTGGTTCTCCCTATTCCTGTTCATCTTCCACAGAAATTGCAAACTGGGCCAAACAGGAGGTTCAAGGCACTGACTCTCCAAGTGGGGAGAGTGTTAGTAAAGTGTCTGGAATGTTGCACCCGAGTACCAGGGGACGAAAACTGAGACACATTTGAACACGTTTCCCGATCACACGGTGGATCATACTCTGGGATCCACATGCATGTTTTAGCTGAAGGAAGAATCCCTTCAACGTGGAGAGTTGAGACCCATGGAATGGCTACCATGCAATATGACTTCAAAGGGTCTGCATTTGCTCACCGAACCTCAATCCTATCACTGCTGCGTTTATGCCGCTGTACACATGCTTGATTCTCTTTCGGAGACATAGCAATCGATAGGTTTTAAGATTCGTACTAGTCAGGTATACTCTTAGGCATTTAATATGGGGTGTTGAGTCCATTTCATTGTGCAAGGAGTAGCTCTTGTCTATTACATATTTGGCTTATGGAATGGTATCTGTGCTCATTTCAATCTCTGGTTTTATGGAGCACCCCAACTCACCTTTCCCCTTAAGCAAGCATAAGTTGGTTTTCTAAATTTGAGACCCTGTTCTGTTTTGTAATTCAGTTCCTGTGTAGCCAAGTTTACATTCCGTGTATTCGTGATATCTTATGATGTTTCTTTTTCTGTGTGACTTATTTCAGTTAGAATCATCGTACCTGAATCCACTCATTATGCTGCTACCGGCCTGATGACATAGATTTCATTTCTGAGCGATATTGCATTGTACGTAAGTACCACAATTTCTTTATCCAGTTTTCGCTTACTGCGATATTGAACTTGTACCGTAAACGAGGTTCTAGTAAACAGAGCCATCCCAAACTTTGGGGTGGCTGTGTCTTTTTGATTTTAATTTCCCTAAGCTATAGGACCATAAGTGGAAGTGCCCTAGCCTCTATTGCTTTGTTTTTTAGATGTTTCAGGAAACACCATACACTTCTCCAGAGTGGCGGGTGGCAATTTACATCCCGCCCATCAGCATAACAAGGCCACCAGTTCTCCATGGACTGTCCCGCCTTTCTGGATTTTACACTTTTTACAGATGGCCGTTTTGACCGGGGGGAAGTGAGACTTCATTGTAGTGCAGATTTCCTTTGCAAGCTTGCTTGGTTGGCCAAAAAAGGCGTATGCGTTTTTTCCTGAATATATTCAGGAAAAAACGCATACGCCCTTTTTGGCCAAGTGCATCACTGTGGACGTTCTGCCTCTTTTCCTATGCTTAAAATGCAATTCCAGTCTACCTCCTGAAATCAGTTTCCTGCAATTCTGCCCCGCTTTCAAGTCCTCTTGGCAGTCTGACTTCAATATATTTTGGAGCATAGCTGTCATTTATAACTCTGCAGGTTTGTGAATTACAGTGCCCCTGAGCTCCTTTCTTCAACTCGCTTTCTTGTGAGCTGGCCGCAACACCGCAGGATTGCTTCAGGGCCTAATCTGGTTCCGGCACGGCACGCTGAACCTTCGGTTAATTCCCCTTCCTGGTGGGAAATGAGAGTTAAATTTGCCCGTCCAGACACCTCCAGCTAGTCTCTCATTGGTTCTCCCTATTCCTGTTCATCTTCCGCAGAAATTGCAAACTGGGCCAAACAGGAGGTTCAAGGCACTGACTCTCCAAGTGGAGAGAGTGTTAGTAAAGCGTCTGGCATGTTGCACCCGAGTACCAGGGGACGAAAACTGAGACACATTTGAACACGTTTCCCGATCACACGGTGGATCATACTCTGGGTTCCACATGCATGTTTTAGCTGAAGGAAGAATCCCTTCAACCTGGAGAGTTGAGACCCATGGAATGGCTACCATGCAATATGACTTCAAAGGGTCTGCATTTGCTCACCGAACCTCACCAATCCTATCACTGCTGCGTTTATGCCGCTGTACACACGCTAGATTCTCTTTCGGAGACATAGCAATCCATAGGATTTAAGATTCCTACTAGTCAGGTATACTCTTAGGCATTTAATATGCGGTGTTGAGTCCATTTCGTTGAGCAAGGAGTATCTCTTGTCTATTACATATTTGGCTTATGGAATGGTATCTGTGCTCATTTCAATCTCTGGTTTTATGGAGCACCCCAACTCACCTTTCCCCTTAAGCAAGCATAAGTTGGTTTTCTAAATTTGAGACCCTGTTCTGTTTTGTAATTCAGTTCCTGTGTAGCCAAGTTTACATTCCGTGTATTCGTGATATTTTATGATGTTTCTTTTTCTGTGTGACTTATTTCAGTTAGAATAATCGTACCTGAATCCACTCATTATGCTGCTACGGGCCTGATGACATAGATTTCATTGCTGAGCGATATTGCATTGTACGTAAGTACCACAAATTCTTTATCCATTTTTCGCATTCTGCGATATTGAACTTGTGCCGTACATTAGGTTCTAGTAAACAGAGCCATTCCAAACTTTGGGGTGGCTGTGTCTTTTTGATTGTAATTTCCCTAAGCTATAGGACCATAAGTAGAAGTGCCCTAGGCTCTGTTGCTTTGTTTTTTAGATGTTTCAGGAAACACCATACAGTTCTCCAGAGTGGCTGGTGGCAATTTACATCCCACCCATCAGCATAACAAGGCCCCCAGTTCTCCATGGACTGTCCTGCCTTTCTGGATTTTACACTTTTTTCAGATGGCCCTTTTGATCGGGGGCGGGGGGGGGGTGAAGTGAGACTTCATTGTAGTGCAGATTTCCTTTGCAAGCTTGCTTGGTTGGCCAAAAAGGGCGTATGCATTTTTTCCTGAATATAAACGCATACGCCCTTTTTGGCCAAGAGCATCATTGTGGACATTCTGCGTCTTTTCCTATGCTTTAAATGCAATTCCAGTCTACCTCCTAAAATCGGTTTCCTGCAATTCTGCCCCGCTTTCAAGTCCTCTTGGCAGCCTTACTTCAATATATTTTTGGACGATAGCTGTCATTTATAACTCTGCAGGTTTGTGAATTACAGTGCCCCTGAGCTCCTTTCTTCAACTCGCTTTCTTGTGAGATGGCCGCAGCACCGCAGGATTGCTTCAGGGCCTAATCTGGTTCCGGCACGGCATGCTGAGCCTTTGGTTAATTCCGCTTCCTGGTGGGAAATGAGAGTTAAATTTCCCCGTCCAGATACCTCCAGCTAGTCTCTCATTGGTTCTCCCTATTCCTGTTCATCTTCCGCAAAAATTGCAAACTGGGCCAAACAGGAGGTTCAAGGCACTGACTCTCCAAGTGGGGAGAGTGTTAGTAAAGTGTCTGGAATGTTGCACCCGAGTACCAGGGGACGAAAACTGAGACGCATTTGAACACGTTTCCGGATCACACGGTGGATCATACTCTGGGTTCCACATGCATGTTTCAGCTGAAGGAAGAATCCCTTCAACCTGGAGAGTTGAGACCCATGGAATGGCTACCATGCAATATGACTTCAAAGGGTCTGCATTTGCTCACCGAACCTCACCAATCCTATCACTGCTGCGTTTATGCCGCTGTACACACGCTTGATTCTCTTTCGGAGACATAGCAATCCATAAGTTTTAAGATTCCTACTAGTCACGTATACTCTTAGGCATTTAATATGGGGTGTTGAGTTCATTTCGTTGAACAAGGAGTATCTCTTGTCTATTACATATTTGGCTTATGGAATGGTATCTGTGCTCATTTCAATCTCTGGTTTTATGGAGCACCCCAACTCACCTTTCCCCTTAAGCAAGCATAAGTTGGTTTTCTAAATTTGAGACCCTGTTCTGTTTTGTAATTCAGTTCCTGTGTAGCCAAGTTTACATTCCGTGTATTCGTGATATCTTATGATGTTTCGTTTTCTGCGTGACTTATTTCAGTTACAATCATCGTACCTGAATCCACTCATTATGCTGCTACGGGCCTGATGACATAGATTTCATTGCTGAGTGATATTGCATTGTACGTAAGTACCACAACCTCTTTATCCAGTTTTCGCTTTCTGCGATATTGAACTTGTACCGTAAACGAGGTTCTAGTAAACAGAGCCGTCCCAACCTTTGGGGTGGCTGTGTCTTTTTGAATTTAATTTCCCTAAGCTATAGGACCATAAGTGGAAGTGCCCTAGGCTCAGTTGCTTTGTTTTTTAGATGTTTCAGGAAACACCATACACTTCTCCAGAGTGGCGGGTGGCAATTTACATCTCGCCCATAAGCATAACAAGGCCCCCAGTTCTCCATGGACTGTCCTGCCTCTCTGGGTTTTACACTTTTTTCAGATTGCCCTTTTGACCGGGGGAAGTGAGACTTCATTGTAGTGCAGATTTCCTTTGCAAGCTTGCTTGGTTTGGCCAAAAAGGGCGTATGCGTTTTTTCCTGAATATATTCAGGAAAAAACGCATACGCCCTTTTTGGCCAAGTGCATCATTGTGGACGTTCTGCCTCTTTTCCTATGCTTTAAATGCAATTCCAGTCTACCTCCTGAAATCGGTTTCCTGCAATTCTGCCCCACTTTCAAATCCTCTTGGCAGCCTTACTTCAATATATTTTTGGACGATAGCTGTCATTTATAACTCTGCAGGTTTGTGAATTACACTGCCCTTGAGCTCCTTTCTTCAACTCGCTTTCTTGTGAGCAGGCCGCAACACCGCAGGATTGCTTCAGGCCCTAATCTGGTTCCGGCACGGCACGCTGAGCCTTTGGTTAATTCCCCTTCCTGGTGGGAAATGAGAGTTAAATTTGCCCGTCCAGACACCTCCAGCTAGTCTCTCTTTGGTTCTCCCTATTCCTGTTCATCTTCCGCAGAAATTGCAAACTGGGCCAAACAGGAGGTTCAAGGCACTGACTCTCCAAGTGGGGAGAGTGTTAGTAAAGTGTCTGGAATGTTGCACCCGAGTACCAGGGGACGAAAACTGAGACACATTTGAACACGTTTCCCGATCACACGGTGGATCATACTCTGGGTTCCACATGCATGTTTTAGCTGAAGGAAGAATCCCTTCAACCTGGAGAGTTGAGACCCATGGAATGGCTACCATGCAATATGACTTCAAAGGGTCTGCATTTGCTCACCGAACCTCACCAATCCTATCACTGTTTCGTTTATGCCGCTGTACACACACTTGATTCTCTTTCGGAGACGTAGCAATCCATAGGTTTAAGATTCTTACTAGTCAGGTATACTCTTAGGCGTTTAATATGGGGTGTTGCGTCCATTTTTTGTGCAAGGAGTAGCTCTTGTCTATTACATATTTGGCTTATGGAATGGTATCTGTGCTCATTTCAATCTCTGGTTTTATGGAGCACCCCAAGTCACCTTTCCCCTTAAGCAAGCATAAGTTGGTTTTCTAAATTTGAGACCCTGTTCTGTTTTGTAATTCAGTTCCTGTGTAGCCAAGTTTACATTCCGTGTATTAGTGATAACTTATGATGTTTCTTTTTCTGTGTGACTTATTTCAGTTAGAATCATCGTAGCTGAATCCACTCATTATGCTGCTACGGGCCTGATGACATAGATTTCATTGCTGAGTGATATTGCATTGTAGGTAAGTACCACAACTTCTTTATCCAGTTTTCGCTTTCTGCGATATTGAAATTGTACCATAAACAATGTTGTAGTAAACAGAGCCGTCCCAAACTTTGGGGTGGCTGTGTCTTTTTGATTTTAATTTCCCTAAGCTATAGGACCATAAGTGGAAGTGCCCTAGGCTCTGTTGCTTTGTTTTTTCGATGTTTCAGGAAACACCATACACTTCTGCAGAGTGGCAGGTGGCAATTTACATCCCGCCCATCAGCATAACAAGGCCTCCAGTTCTCCATGGACTGTCCCGCCTTTCTGGATTTTACACTTTTTTCAGATGGCCCTTTTGACCGGGGGGAAGTGAGACTTCATTGTAGTGCAGATTTCCTTTGCAAGCTTGCTTGGTTGGCCAAAGAGGGCGTATGCGATTTTTCCTGAATATATTCAGAAAAAAACGCATACGCCCTTTTTGGCCAAGTGCATCATTGTGGACATTCTGCGTCTTTTCCTATGCTTTAAATGCAATTCCAGTCTACCTCCTAAAATCGGTTTCCTGCAATTCAGCCCCGCTTTCAAGTCCTCTTGGCAGCCTTACTTCAATATATTTTTCGACGATAGCTGTCATTTATAACTCTGCAGGTTTGTGAATTACAGTGCCCCTGAGCTCCTTTCTTCAACTCGCTTTCTTGTGAGCTGGCCGCAACACCGCAGGACTGCTTCAGGGCCTAATCTGGTTCCGGCACGGCACGCTGAGCCTTTGGTTAATTCCCCTTCCTGGTGGGAAATGAGAGTTAAATTTGCCCGTCCAGACACCTCCAGCTAGTCTCTCATTGGTTCTCCCTATTCCTGTTCATCTTCCGCAGAAATTGCAAACTGGGCCAAACAGGAGGTTCAAGGCACTGACTCTCCATGTGGGGAGAGTGTTAGTAAAGCGTCTGGAATGTTGCACCCGAGTACCAGGGGACGAAAACTGAGACACATTTGAACACGTTTCCCGATCACACAGTGGATCATACTCTGGGTTCCACATGCATGTTTTAGCTGAAGGAAGAATCCCTTCGATCTGGAGAGATGACACACATGGAATGGCCCATGCAATATGACTTCAAAGGGTCTGCATTTGCTCACCGAACCTCACCAATCCTATCACTGTTGCGTTTATGCTGCTGTACACACGCTTCATTCTCTTTCAGAGACATATCCATCCATAGGTTTTAAGATTCTTACTAGTCAGGTATACTCTTAGGCGTTTAATATGGGGTGTTGAGTCCATTTCGTTGAGCAAGGAGTAGCTCTTGTCTATTACATATTTGGCTTATGGAACGGTATCTGTGCTCATTTCAATCTCTGGTTTTATGGAGCACCCCAACTCACCTTTCCCCTTAAGCAAGCATAAGTTGGTTTTCTAAATTTGAGACCGTGTTCTGTTTTGTAATTCAGTTCCTGTGTAGCCAAGTTTACATTCCGTGTATTCGTGATATCTTATGATGTTTCTTTTTCTGTGTGACTTATTTCAGTTAGAATCATCGTACCTGAATCCACTCATTATGCTGCTACGGGCCTGATGACATAGATTTCATTGCTGAGCGATATTGCATTGTACGTAAGTACCACAACTTCTTTATCCATTTTTCGCATTCTGCGATATTGAACTTGTGCCGTAAATTAGGTTCTAGTAAACAGAGCCGTCCCAAACTTTGGGGTGGCTGTGTCTTTTTGATTGTAATTTCCCTAAGCTATAGGACCATAAGTGGAAGTGCCCTAGGCTCTGTTGCTTTGTTTTTTAGATGTTTCAGGAAACACCATACACTTCTCCAGAGTGGCGGGTGGCAATTTACATCCCGCCCATCAGCATAACAAGGCCCCCAGTTCTCCATGGACTGTCCCGCCTTTCTGGATTTTACACTTTTTACAGATGGCCCTTTTGACCGGGGGGAAGTGAGACTTCATTGTAGTGCAGATTTCCTTTGCAAGCTTGCTTGGTTGGCCAAAAAGTGCGTATGCGTTTTTCCCTGAATATATTCAGGAAAAAACGCATACGCCCTTTTTGGCCAAGTGCATCATTGTGGACGTTCTGCCTCTTTTCCTATGCTTTAAATGCAATTCCAGTCTACCTCCTGAAATCGGTTTCCTGCAATTCTGCCCCGCTTTCAAGTCCTCTTGGCAGCCTTACTTCAATATATTTTTACGATAGCTGTCATTTATAACTCTGCAAGTTTGTGAATTACAGTGCCCCTGAGCTCCTTTCTTCAACTCGCTTTCTTGTGAGCTGGCCGCAACACCGCAGGATTGCTTCAGGCCCTAATCTGGTTCCGGCACGGCACGCTGAGCCTTTGGTTAATTCCTCTTCCTGGTGGGAAATGAGAGTTAAATTTGCCCGTCCAGACACCTCCAGCTAGTCTCTCATTGGTTCTCCCTATTCCTGTTCATCTTCCGCAGAAATTGCAAACTGGGCCAAACAGGAGGTTCAAGGCACTGACTCTCCAAGTGGGGAGAGTGGTAGTAAAGTGTCTGGAATGTTGCACCCGAGTACCAGGGGACGAAAACTGAGACACATTTGAACACGTTTCCCGATCACACGGTGGATCATACTCTGGGTTCCACATGCATGTTTTAGCTGAAGGAAGAATCCCTTCGATCTGGAGAGTTGACACCCATGGAATGGCCCATGCAATATGACTTCAAAGGGTCTGCATTTGCTCACCGAACCTCACCAATCCTATCACTGTTGCCTTTATGCTGCTGTACACACGCTTCATTCTCTTTCAGAGACATATCCATCCATAGGTTTTAAGATTCTTACTAGTCAGGTATACTCTTAGGCGTTTAATATGGGGTGTTGAGTCCATTTCGTTGAGCAAGGAGTAGCTCTTGTCTATTACATATTTGGCTTATGGAACGGTATCTGTGCTCATTTCAATCTCTGGTTTTATGGAGCACCCCAACTCACCTTTCCCCTTAAGCAAGCATAAGTTGGTTTTCTCAATTTGAGACCGTGTTCTGTTTTGTAATTCAGTTCTTGTGTAGCCAAGTTTACATTCCGTGTATTCGTGATATCTTATGATGTTTCTTTTTCTGTGTGACTTATTTCAGTTAGAATCATCGTACCTGAATCCACTCATTATGCTGCTACGGGCCTGATGACATAGATTTCATTGCTGAGCGATATTGCATTCTACGTAACTACCACAACTTCTTTATCCATTTTTCGCATTCTGCAATATTGAACTTGTGCCGTAAGTTATGTTCTAGTAAACAGAGCCGTCCCAAATTTTGAGGTGGCTGTGTCTTTTTGATTTTAATTTCCCTAAGCTATAGGACCATAAGTGGAAGTGCCCTAGGCTCTGTTGCTTTGTTTTTTAGATGTTTCAGGAAACACCATACACTTCTCCAGAGTGGGGGGTGGCAATTTACATCCCGCCCATCAGCATAACAAGGCCCCCAGTTCTCCATGGACTGTCCTGCCTTTCTGGATTTTACACTTTTTTCAGATGGCCCTTTTGACCGGGGGGAAGTGAGACTTCATTGTAGTGCAGATTTCCTTTGCAAGCTTGCTTGGTTGGCTAAAATTGCGTATGGGTTTTTTCCTGAATATATTCAGGAAAAAACGCATACGCCCTTTTTGGCCAAGTGCATCATTGTGGACGTTCTGCCTCTTTTCCTATGCTTACCACAACTTCTTTATCCAGTTTTCACTTTCTGCGATATTGAACTTGTACCGTAAACGAGGTTCTAGTAACAAGAGCCGTCCCAAACTTTGGGGTGGCTGTGTCTTTTTGATTTTCATTTCCCTAAGCTATAGGACCATAAGTGGAAGTGCCCTAGCCTCTATTGCTTTGTTTTTTAGATGTTTCAGGAAACACCATACACTTCTCCAGAGTGGCGGGTGGCAATTTACATCCCGCCCATCAGCATAACAAGGCCCCCAGTTCTCCATGGACTGTCCCGCCTTTCTGGATTTTACACTTTTTACAGATGGCCCTTTTGACCGGGGGGAAGTGAGACTTCATTGTAGTGCAGATTTCTTTTGCAAGCTTGCTTGGTTGGCCAAAAAGGGCGTATGCGTTTTATCCTGAATATATTCAGGAAAAAACGCATATGCCCTTTTTGGCCAAGTGCATCACTGTGGACGTTCTGCCTCTTTTCCTATGCTTAAAATGCAATTCCAGTCTACCTCCTGAAAGCAGTTTCCTGCAATTCTGCCCCGCTTTCAAGTCCTCTTGGCAGTCTGACTTCAATATATTTTGGAGCATAGCTGTCATTTATAACTCTGCAGGTTTGTGAATTACAGTGCCCCTGAGCTCCTTTCTTCAACTCGCTTTCTTGTGAGCTGGCCGCATCACCGCAGTATTGCTTCAGGGCCTAATCTGGTTCCGGCACGGCACGCTGAACCTTCGGTTAATTCCCCTTCCTGGTGGGAAATGAGAGTTAAATTTGCCCGTCCAGACACCTCCAGCTAGTCTCTCATTGGTTCTCCCTATTCCTGTTCATCTTCCGTAGAAATTGCAAACTGGGCCAAACAGGAGGTTCAAGGCACTGACTCTCCAAGTGGAGAGAGTGTTAGTAAAGCGTCTGGCATGTTGCACCCGAGTACCAGGGGACGAAAACTGAGACACATTTGAACACGTTTCCCGATCACACGGTGGATCATACTCTGGGTTCCACATGCATGTTTTAGCTGAAGGAAGAATCCCTTCAACCTGGAGAGTTGAGACCCATGGAATGGCTACCATGCAATATGACTTCAAAGGGTCTGCATTTGCTCACCGAACCTCAATCCTATCACTGCTGCGTTTATGCCGCTGTACACACACTTGATTCTCTTTCGGAACATAGCAATCCATAGGTTTTAAGATTCCTACTAGTCAGGTATACTCTTAGGCATTTAATATGGGGTGCTGAGTCCATTTCGTTGAGCAAGGAGTATCTCTTGTCTATTACATATTTGGCTTATGGAATGGTATCTGTGCTCATTTCAATCTCTGGTTTTATGGAGCACCCCAACTCACCTTTCCCCTTAAGCAAGCATAAGTTGGTTTTCTAAATTTGAGACCCTGTTCTGTTTTGTAATTCAGTTCCTGTGTAGCCAAGTTTACATTCCGTGTATTCGTGATATCTTATGATGTTTCTTTTTCTGTGTGACTTATTTCAGTTAGAATCATCGTACCTGAATCCACTCATTATGCTGCTACGGGCCTGATGACATAGATTTCATTGCTGAGCGATATTGCATTGTACGTAAGTACCACAACTTCTTTATCCATTTTTCGCATTCTGCGATATTGAACTTGTGCGGTACATTAGGTTCTAGTAAACAGAGCCGTTCCAAACTTTGGGGTGGCTGTGTCTTTTTGATTGTAATTTCCCTAAGCTATAGGACCATAAGTAGAAGTGCCCTAGGCTCTGTTGCTTTGTTTTTTAGATGTTTCAGGAAACACCATACAGTTCTCCAGAGTGGCGGGTGGCAATTTACATCCCACCCATCAGCATAACAAGGCCCCCAGTTCTCCATGGACTGTCCTGCCTTTCTGGATTTTACACTTTTTTCAGATGGCCCTTTTGACCGGGGGGGGGGGTGAAGTGAGACTTCATTGTAGTGCAGATTTCCTTTGCAAGCTTGCTTGGTTGGCCGAAAAGGGCGTATGCATTTTTTCCTGAATATAAACGCATACGCCCTTTTTGGCCAAGTGCATCATTGTGGACATTCTGCGTCTTTTCCTATGCTTTAAATGCAATTCCAGTCTACCTCCTAAAATCGGTTTCCTGCAATTGTGCCCCGCTTTCAAGTCCTCTTGGCAGCCTGACTTCAAAATATTTTTGGACGATAGCTGTCATTTATAACTCTGCAGGTTTGTGAATTACAGTGCCCCTGAGCTCCTTTCTTCAACTCGCTTTCTTGTGAGCTGGCCGCAACACCGCAGGATTGCTTCAGGGCCTAATCTGGTTCCGACACGGCACGCTGAGCCTTTGGTTAATTCCCCTTTCTGGTGGGAAATGAGAGTTAAATTTGCCCGTCCAGACACCTCCAGCTAGTCTCTCATTGGTTCTCCCTATTCCTGTTCATCTTCCGCAGAAATTGCAAACTGGGCCAAACAGGAGGTTCAAGGCACTGACTCTCCAAGTGGAGAGAGTGTTAGTAAAGCGTCTGGCATGTTGCACCCGAGTACCAGGGGACGAAAACTGAGACACATTTGAACACGTTTCCCGATCACACGGTGGATCATACTCTGGGTTCCACATGCATGTTTTAGCTGAAGGAAGAATCCCTTCAACCAGGAGACTTGAGACCCATGGAATGGCTACCATGCAATATGACTTCAAAGGGTCTGCATTTGCTCACCGAACCTCACCAATCCTATCACTGCTGCGTTTATGCCGCTGTACACACGCTAGATTCTCTTTCGGAGACATAGCAATCCATAGGTTTTAAGATTCCTACTAGTCAGGTATACTCTTAGGCATTTAATATGGGGTGTTGAGTCCATTTCGTTGAGCAAGGAGTATCTCTTGTCTATTACATATTTGGCTTATGGAATGGTATCTGTGCTCATTTCAATCTCTGGTTTTATGGAGCACCCCAACTCACCTTTCCCCTTAAGCAAGCATAAGTTGGTTTTCTAAATTTGAGACCCTGTTCTGTTTTGTAATTCAGTTCCTGTGTAGCCAAGTTTACATTCTGTGTATTCGTGATATCTTATGATGTTTCTTTTTCTGTGTGACTTATTTCAGTTAGAATCATCGTACCTGAATCCACTCATTATGCTGCTACCGGCCTGATGACATAGATTTCATTGCTGAGCGATATTGCATTGTACGTAAGTACCACAACTTCTTTATCCATTTTTCGCATTCTGCGATATTGAACTTGTGCCGTAAATTAGGTTCTAGTAAACAGAGCCGTCCCAAACTTTGGGGTGGCTGTGTCTTTTTGATTTTAATTTCCAAAGCTATAGGACCATAAGTGGAAGTGCCCTAGCCTCTGTTGATTTGTTTTTTAGATGTTTCAGGAAACACCATACACTTCTGCAGAGTGGCGGGTGGCAATTTACATCCCGCCCATCAGCATAACAAGGCCCCCAGGTCTCCATGGACTGTCCCGCCTTTCTGGATTTTACACTTTTTTCAGATTGCCCTTTTGACCGGGGGGAAGTGAGACTTCATTGTAGTGCAGATTTCCTTTGCAAGCTTGCTTGGTTGGCCAAAAAGAGCGTATGCGTTTTTACCTGAATATATTCAGGAAAAAACGCATACGCCCTTTTTGGCCAAGTGCATCATTGTGGACGTTCTGCCTCTTTTCCTATGCTTTAAATGCAATTCCAGTCTACCTCCTGAAATCGGTTTCCTGCAATTCTGCCCCGCTTTCAAGTCCTCTTGGCAGCCTTACTTCAATATATTTTTACGATAGCTGTCATTTATAACTCTGCAGGTTTGTGAATTACAGTGCCCCTGAGCTCCTTTCTTCAACTCGCTTTCTTGTGAGCTGGCCGCAACACCGCAGGATTGCTTCAGGCCCTAATCTGGTTCCGGCACGGCACGCTGAGCCTTTGGTTAATTCCTCTTTCTGGTGGGAAATGAGAGTTAAATTTGCCCGTCCAGACACCTCCAGCTAGTCTCTCATTGGTTTTCCCTATTCCTGTTCATCTTCCGCAGAAATTGCAAACTGGGCCAAACAGGAGGTTCAAGGCACTGACTCTCCAAGTGGGGAGAGTGGTAGTAAAGTGTCTGGAATGTTGCACCCGAGTACCAGGGGACGAAAACTGAGACACATTTGAACACGTTTCCCGATCACACGGTGGATCATACTCTGGGTTCCACATGCATGTTTTAGCTGAAGGAAGAATCCCTTCGATCTGGAGAGTTGACACCCATGGAATGGCCCATGCAATATGACTTCAAAGGGTCTGCATTTGCTCACCGAACCTCACCAATCCTATCACTGTTGCGTTTATGCCGCTGTACACACGCTTCATTCTCTTTCAGAGACATATCCATCCATAGGTTTTAAGATTCTTACTAGTCAGGTATACTCTTAGGCGTTTAATATGGGGTGTTGAGTCCATTTCGTTGAGCAAGGAGTAGCTCTTGTCTATTACATATTTGGCTTATGGAACGGTATCTGTGCTCATTTCAATCTCTGGTTTTATGGAGCACCCCAACTCACCTTTCGCCTTAAGCAAGCATAAGTTGGTTTTCTCAATTTGAGACCGTGTTCTGTTTTGTAATTCAGTTCTTGTGTAGCCAAGTTTACATTCCGTGTATTCGTGATATCTTATGATGTTTCTTTTTCTGTGTGACTTATTTCAGTTAGAATCATCGTACCTGAATCCACTCATTATGCTGCTACGGGCCTGATGACATAGATTTCATTGCTGAGCGATATTGCATTGTACGTAAGAACCACAACTTCTTTATCCAGTTTTCAGTTTCTGCGATATTGAACTTGTTCCGTAAACGAGGTTCTAGTAAACAGAGCCGTCCCAAACTTTGGGGTGGCTGTGTCTTTTTGATTGTAATTTCCCTAAGCTATAGGACCATAAGTGGAAGTGCCCTAGGCTCTGTTGCTTTGTTTTTTAGATGTTTCAGGAAACACCATACACTTCTCCAGAGTGGCGGGTGGCAATTTACATCCCGCCCATCAGCATAACAAGGCCCCCAGTTCTCCATGGACTGTCCTGCCTTTCTGGATTTTACACTTTTTTCAGATTGCCCTTTTGACCGGGGGGAAGTGAGACTTCATTGTAGTGCAGATTTCCTTTGCAAGCTTGCTTGGTTGGCCAAAAAGGGCGTATGCGTTTTTTCCTGAATATATTCAGGAAAAAACGCATACGCCCTTTTTGGCCAAGTGCATCACTGTGGACGTTCTGCGTCTTTTCCTATGCTTTAAATGCAATTCCAGTCTACCTCCTGAAATCGGTTTCCTGCAATTCTGCCCCGCTTTCAAGTCCTCTTTGCAGCCTTACTTCAATATATTTTTGGACGATAGCTGTCATTTATAACTCTGCAGGTTTGTGAATTACAGTGCCCCTGAGCTCCTTTCTTCAACTCGCTTTCTTGTGAGCTGGCCGCAACACCGCAGGATTGCTTCAGGGCCTAATCTGGTTCCGGCACGGCACGCTGAGCCTTTGGTTAATTCCCGTTCCTGGTGGGAAATGAGAGTTAAATTTGCCCGTCCAGACACCTCCAGCTAATCTCTCATTGGTTCTCCCTATTCCTGTTCATCTTCCACAGAAATTGCAAACTGGGCCAAACAGGAGGTTCAAGGCACTGACTCTCCAAGTGGGGAGAGTGTTAGTAAAGCGTCTGGAATGTTGCACCCGAGTACCAGGGGACGAAAACTGAGACACATTTGAACACGTTTCCCGATCACACGGTGGATCATACTCTGGGTTCCACATGCATGTTTTAGCTGAAGGAAGAATCCCTTCAACCTGGAGACTTGAGACCCATGGAATGGCTACCATGCAATATGACTTCAAAGGGTCTGCATTTGCTCACCGAACCTCACCAATCCTATCACTGCTGCGTTTATGCCGCTGTACACACACTTGATTCTCTTTCGGAACATAGCAATCCATAGGTTTTACGATTCCTACTAGTCAGGTATACTCCTAGGCGTTTAATATGGGGTGTTGAGTCCATTTCGTTGAGCAAGGAGTAGCTCTTGTCTATTACATATTTGGCTTATGGAATGGTATCTGTGCTCATTTCAATCTCTGGTTTTATGGAGCACCCCAACTCACCTTTCCCCTTAAGCAAGCATAAGTTGGTTTTCTAAATTTGAGACCCTGTTCTGTTTTGTAATTCAGTTCCTGTGTAACCAAGTTTACATTCCGTGTATTCGTGATATCTTATGATGTTTCTTTTTCTGTGTGACTTATTTCAATTAGAATCATCGTACCTGAATCCACTCATTATGCTGCTACGGGCCTGATGACATAGATTTCATTGCTGAGCGATATTGCATTGTACGGAAGAACCACAACTTCTTTATCCAGTTTTCAGTTTCTGCGATATTGAACTTGTACCGTAAACGAGGTTCTAGTAAACAGAGCCGTCCCAAACTTTGGGGTGGCTGTGTCTTTTTGATTTTAATTTCCCTAAGCTATAGGACCATAAGTGGAAGTGCCCTAGGCTCTGTTGCTTTGTTTTTTAGATGTTTCAGGAAACACCATACACTTCTCCAGAGTGGCGGGTGGCAATTTACATCCCGCCCATCAGCATAACAAGGCCCCCAGTTCTCCATGGACTGTCCTGCTTTTCTGGATTTTACACTTTTTTCAGATTGCCCTTTTGACCGGGGGGAAGTGAGACTTCATTGTAGTGCAGATTTCCTTTGCAAGCTTGCTTGGTTGGCCAAAAAGGGCGTATGCGTTTTTTCCTGAATATATTCAGGAAAAAACGCATACGCCCTTTTTGGCCAAGTGCATCACTGTGGACGTTCTGCGTCTTTTCCTATGCTTTAAATGCAATTCCAGTCTACCTCCTGAAATCGGTTTCCTGCAATTCTGCCCCGCTTTCAAGTCCTCTTGGCAGCCTTACTTCAATATATTTTTGGACGATAGCTGTCATTTATAACTCTGCAGGTTTTTGAATTACAGTGCCCCTGAGCTCCTTTCTTCAACTCGCTTTCTTGTGAGCTGGCCGCAGCACCGCAGGATTGCTTCAGGGCCTAATCTGGTTCCGACACGGCACGCTGAGCCTTTGGTTAATTCCCCTTCCTATTGGGAAATGAGAGTTAAATTTGCCCGTCCAGACACCTCCAGCTAATCTCTCATTGGTTCTCCCTATTCCTGTTCATCTTCCACAGAAATTGCAAACTGGGCCAAACAGGAGGTTCAAGGCACTGACTCTCCAAGTGGGGAGAGTGTTAGTAAAGCGTCTGGAATGTTGCACCCGAGTACCAGGGGACGAAACCTGAGACACATTTGAACACGTTTCCCGATCACACGGTGGATCATACTCTGGGTTCCACATGCATGTTTTAGCTGAAGGAAGAATCCCTTCAACCTGGAGAGTTGAGACCCATGGAATGGCTACCATGCAATATGACTTCAAAGGGTCTGCATTTGCTCACCGAACCTCACGAATCCTATCACTGCTGCGTTTATGCCGCTGTACACATGCTTGATTCTCTTTCGGAGACATAGCAATCCATAGGTTTTAAGATTCCTACTAGTCAGGTATACTCTTAGGCATTTAATATGGGGTGTTGAGTCCATTTCGTTGAACAAGGAGTATCTCTTGTCTATTACATATTTGGCTTATGGAATGGTATCTGTGCTCATTTCAATCTCTGGTTTTATGGAGCACCCCAACTCACCTTTCCCCTTAAGCAAGCATAAGTTGGTTTTCTAAATTTGAGACCCTGTTCTGTTTTGTAATTCAGTTCCTGTGTAGCCAAGTTTACATTCCGTGTATTCGTGATATCTTATGATGTTTCTTTTTCTGTGTGACTTATTTCAGTTAGAATCATCGTACCTGAATCCACTCATTATGCTGCTACGGGCCTGATGACATAGATTTCATTGCTGAGCGATATTGCATTGTACGTAAGTACCACAACTTCTTTATCCATTTTTCGCATTCTGCGACATTGAACTTGTGCCGTAAATTAGGTTCTAGTAAACAGAGCCGTCCCAAACTTTGGGGTGGCTGTGTCTTTTTTATTTTTTTTCCCTAATCTATAAGACCATAAGTGGAAGTGCCCTAGGCTCTGTTGCTTTGTATTTTAGATGTTTCAGGATACACCATACACTTCTCCAGAGTGCCGAGTGGCCATTTACATCCCGCCCATCAGCATAACAAGGCCCCCAGTTCTCCATGGACTGTCCTGCCTTTCTGGATTTTACACTTTTTTCAGATGGCCCTTTTGACCGATGGGAAGTGAGACTTCATTGTAGTGCAGATTTCCTTTACAAGCTTGCTTGATTGGCCAAAAAGGGCGTATGCGTTTTTTCCTGAATATATTCAGGAAAAAACGCATACGCCCTTTTTGGCCAAGTGCATCACTGTGGACGTTCTGCCTCTTTTCCTATGCTTTAAATGCAATTCCAGTCTACCTCCTGAAATTGGTTTCCTGCAATTCTGCCCCGCTTTCAAGTCCTCTTGGCAGCCTTACTTCAATATATTTTTGGACGATAGCTGTCATTTATAACTCTGCAGGTTTGTGAATTACAGTGCCCCTGAGCTCCTTTCTTCAACTCGCTTTCTTGTGAGCTGGCCGCAACACCACATGATTGCTTCAGGGCCTAATCTGGTTCCGGCACGGCACGCTGAGCCTTTGGTTAATTTCCCTTCCTGGTGGGAAATGAGAGTTAAATTTGCCCGTCCAGACACCTCCAGCTAGTCTCTCATTGGTTCTCCCTATTCCTGTTCATCTTCCACAGAAATTGCAAACTGGGCCAAACAGGAGGTTCAAGGCACTGACTCTCCAAGTGGAGAGAGTGTTAGTAAAGTGTCTGGAATGTTGCACCCGAGTACCAGGGGACGAAAACTGAGACACATTTGAACACGTTTCCCGATCACACGGGGGATCATACTCTGGGTTCCACATGCATGTTTTAGCTGAAGGAAGAATCCCTTCAACCTGGAGAGTTGAGACCCATGGAATGGCTACCATGCAATATGATTTCAAAGGGTCTGCATTTGCTCACCGAACCTCACGAATCCTATCACTGCTGCGTTTATGCCGCTGTACACATGCTTGATTCTCTTTCGGAGACATAGCAATACATAGGTTTTAAGATTCGTACTAGTCAGGTATACTCTTAGGCATTTAATATGGGGTGTTGAGTCCATTTCATTGCGCAAGGAATAGCTCTTGTCTATTACATATTTGGCTTATGGAATGGTATCTGTGCTCATTTCAATCTCTGGTTTTATGGAGCACCCCAACACACCTTTCCCCTTAAGCAAGCATAAGTTGGTTTTCTAAATTTGAGACCCTGTTCTGTTTTGTAATTCAGTTCCTGTGTAGCCAAGTTTACGTTCCGTGTATTCGTGATATCTTATGATGTTTCTTTTTCTGTGTGACTTATTTCAGTTAGAATCATCGTACCTGAATCCACTCATTATGCTGGTATGGGCCTGATGACATAGATTTCATTGCTGAGTGATATTGCATTGTACGTAAGTACAACTTCTTTATCCACTTTTCGCTTACTGCAATATTGAACTTGTACCGTAAACGAGGTTCTAGTAAACAGAGCCGTCCCAAACTTTGCGGTGGCTGTGTCTTTTTGATTTTAATTTCCCTAAGCTATAGGACCATAAGTGGAAGTGCCCTAGCCTCTGTTGCTTTGTTTTTTAGATGTTTCAGGAAACACCATACAGTTCTCCAGAGTGGCGGGTGGCAATTTACATCCCGCCCATCAGCATAACAAGGCCCCCAGTTCTCCATGGACTGTCCTGCCTTTCTGGATTTTACACTTTTTACAGATGGCCCTTTTGACCGGGGGGAAGTGAGACTTCATTGTAGTGCAGATTTCCTTTGCAAGCTTGCTTGGTTGGCCAAAAATGGCGTATGCGTTTTTTCCTGAATATATTCAGGAAAAAACGCATACGCCCTTTTTGGCCAAGTGCATCCCTGTGGACGTTCTGCCTCTTTTCCTATGCTTAAAATGCAATTCCAGTCTACCTCCTGAAATCAGTTTCCTGCAATTCTGCCCCGCTTTCAAGTCCTCTTGGCAGGCTGACTTCAGTATATTTTGGAGCATAGCTGTCATTTATAACTCTGCAAGTTTGTGAATTACAGTGCCCCTGAGCTCCTTTCTTCAACTCGCTTTCTTGTGAGCTGGCCGCAACACCGCAGGATTTCTTCAGGGCCTAATCTGGTTCCGGCACGGCACGCTGAGCCTTTGGTTAATTCCGCTTCCTGGTGGGAAATGAGAGTTAAATTTGCCCGTCCAGACACCTCCAGCTAGTCTCTCATTGGTTCTCCCTATTCCTGTTCATCTTCCGCAGAAATTGCAAACTGGGCCAAACAGGAGGTTCAAGGCACTGACTCTCCAAGTGGAGAGAGTGTTAGTAAAGCGTCTGGCATGTTGCACCCGAGTACCAGGGGACGAAAACTGAGACACATTTGAACACGTTTCCCGATCACACGGTGGATCATACTCTGGGTTCCACATGCATGTTTTAGCTGAAGGAAGAATCCCTTCAACCTGGAGAGTTGAGACCCATGGAATGGCTACCATGCAATATGACTTCAAAGGGTCTGCATTTGCTCACCGAACCTCACCAATCCTATCACTGCTGCGTTTATGCCGCTGTACACACGCTAGATTCTCTTTCGGAGACATAGCAGTCCATAGGTTTTAAGATTCCTACTAGTCAGGTATACTCTTAGGCATTTAATATGGGGTGTTGAGTCCATTTCGTTGAGCAAGGAGTATCTCTTGTCTATTACATATTTGGCTTATGGAATGGTATCTGTGCTCATTTCAATCTCTGGTTTTATGGAGCACCCCAACTCACCTTTCCCCTTAAGCAAGCATAAGTTGGTTTTCTAAATTTGAGACCCTGTTCTGTTTTGTAATTCAGTTCCTGTGTAGCCAAGTTTACATTCCGTGTATTCGTGATATCTTATGATGTTTCTTTTTCTGTGTGACTTATTTCAGTTAGAATCATCGTACCTGAATCCACTCATTATGCTGCTACCGGCCTGATGACATAGATTTCATTGCTGAGCGATATTGCATTGTACGTAAGTACCACAACATCTTTATCCATTTTTCGCATTCTGCGATATTGAACTTGTGCCGTAAATTAGGTTCTAGTAAACAGAGCCGTCCCAAACTTTGGGGTGGCTGTGTCTTTTTGATTTTAATTTCCAAAGCTATAGGACCATAAGTGGAAGTGCCCTAGCCTCTGTTGCTTTGTTTTTTAGATGTTTCAGGAAACACCATACACTTCTGCAGAGTGGCGGGTGGCAATTTACATCCCGCCCATCAGCATAACAAGGCCCCCAGGTCTCCATGGACTGTCCCGCCTTTCTGGATTTTACACTTTTTTCAGATGACCCTTTTGACCGGGGGGAAGTGAGACTTCATTGTAGTGCAGATTTCCTTTGCAAGCTTGCTTGGTTGGCCAAAAAGAGCGTATGCGTTTTTTCCTGAATATATTCAGGAAAAAACGCATACGCCCTTTTTGGCCAAGTGCATCATTGTGGACGTTCTGCCTCTTTTCCTATGCTTACCACAACTTCTTTATCCAGTTTTCACTTTCTGCGATATTGAACTTGTACCGTAAACGAGGTTCTAGTAACAAGAGCCGTCCCAAACTTTGGGGTGGCTGTGTCTTTTTGATTTTCATTTCCCTAAGCTATAGGACCATAAGTGGAAGTGCCCTAGCCTCTATTGCTTTGTTTTTTAGATGTTTCAGGAAACACCATACACTTCTCCAGAGTGGCGGGTGGCAATTTACATCCCGCCCATCAGCATAACAAGGCCCCCAGTTCTCCATGGACTGTCCCGCCTTTCTGGATTTTACACTTTTTACAGATGGCCCTTTTGACCGGGGGGAAGTGAGACTTCATTGTAGTGCAGATTTCTTTTGCAAGCTTGCTTGGTTGGCCAAAAAGGGCGTATGCGTTTTATCCTGAATATATTCAGGAAAAAACGCATATGCCCTTTTTGGCCAAGTGCATCACTGTGGACGTTCTGCCTCTTTTCCTATGCTTAAAATGCAATTCCAGTCTACCTCCTGAAAGCAGTTTCCTGCAATTCTGCCCCACTTTCAAGTCCTCTTGGCAGTCTGACTTCAATATATTTTGGAGCATAGCTGTCATTTATAACTCTGCAGGTTTGTGAATTACAGTGCCCCTGAGCTCCTTTCTTCAACTCGCTTTCTTGTGAGCTGGCCGCATCACCGCAGGATTGCTTCAGGGCCTAATCTGGTTCCGGCACGGCACGCTGAACCTTCGGTTAATTCCCCTTCCTGGTGGGAAATGAGAGTTAAATTTGCCCGTCCAGACACCTCCAGCTAGTCTCTCATTGGTTCTCCCTATTCCTGTTCATCTTCCGTAGAAATTGCAAACTGGGCCAAACAGGAGGTTCAAGGCACTGACTCTCCAAGTGGAGAGAGTGTTAGTAAAGCGTCTGGCATGTTGCACCCGAGTACCAGGGGACGAAAACTGAGACACATTTGAACACGTTTCCCGATCACACGGTGGATCATACTCTGGGTTCCACATGCATGTTTTAGCTGAAGGAAGAATCCCTTCAACCTGGAGAGTTGAGACCCATGGAATGGCTACCATGCAATATGACTTCAAAGGGTCTGCATTTGCTCACCGAACCTCAATCCTATCACTGCTGCGTTTATGCCGCTGTACACACACTTGATTCTCTTTCGGAACATAGCAATCCATAGGTTTTAAGATTCCTACTAGTCAGGTATACTCTTAGGCATTTAATATGGGGTGCTGAGTCCATTTCGTTGAGCAAGGAGTATCTCTTGTCTATTACATATTTGGCTTATGGAATGGTATCTGTGCTCATTTCAATCTCTGGTTTTATGGAGCACCCCAACTCACCTTTCCCCTTAAGCAAGCATAAGTTGGTTTTCTAAATTTGAGACCCTGTTCTGTTTTGTAATTCAGTTCCTGTGTAGCCAAGTTTACATTCCGTGTATTCGTGATATCTTATGATGTTTCTTTTTCTGTGTGACTTATTTCAGTTAGAATCATCGTACCTGAATCCACTCATTATGCTGCTACGGGCCTGATGACATAGATTTCATTGCTGAGCGATATTGCATTGTACGTAAGTACCACAACTTCTTTATCCATTTTTCGCATTCTGCGATATTGAACTTGTGCGGTACATTAGGTTCTAGTAAACAGAGCCGTTCCAAACTTTGGGGTGGCTGTGTCTTTTTGATTGTAATTTCCCTAAGCTATAGGACCATAAGTAGAAGTGCCCTAGGCTCTGTTGCTTTGTTTTTTAGATGTTTCAGGAAACACCATACAGTTCTCCAGAGTGGCGGGTGGCAATTTACATCCCACCCATCAGCATAACAAGGCCCCCAGTTCTCCATGGACTGTCCTGCCTTTCTGGATTTTACACTTTTCTCAGATTGCCCTTTTGACCGGGGGGAAGTGAGACTTCATTGTAGTGCAGATTTCCTTTGCAAGCTTGCTTGGTTGGCCAAAAAGGGCGTATGCGTTTTTTCCTGAATATATTCAGGAAAAAACGCATACGCCCTTTTTGGCCAAGTGCATCACTGTGGACGTTCTGCCTCTTTTCCTATGCTTAAAATGCAATTCCAGTCTACCTCCTGAAATCGGTTTCCTGCAATTGTGCCCCGCTTTCAAGTCCTCTTGGCAGCCTGACTTCAAAATATTTTTGGACGATAGCTGTCATTTATAACTCTGCAGGTTTGTGAATTACAGTGCCCCTGAGCTCCTTTCTTCAACTCGCTTTCTTGTGAGCTGGCCGCAATACGGCAGGATTGCTTCAGGCCCTAATCTGGTTCTGGCACGGCACGCTGAGCCTTTGGTTAATTCCTCTTCCTGGTGGGAAATGAGAGTTAAATTTGCCCGTCCAGACACCTCCAGCTAGTCTCTCATTGGTTCTCCCTATTCCTGTACATCTTCCGCAGAAATTGCAAACTGGGCCAAACAGGAGGTTCAAGGCACTGACTCTCCAAGTGGGGAGAGTGTTAGTAAAGCGTCTGGAATGTTGCACCCGAGTACCAGGGGATGAAAACTGAGACACATTTGAACACGTTTCCCGATCACATGGTGGATCATACTCTGGGTTCCACATGCATGTTTTAGCTGAAGGAAGAATCCCTTCAACCTGGAGACTTGAGACCCATGGAATGGCTACCATGCAATATGACTTCAAAGGGTCTGCATTTGCTCACCGAATCTCACCAATCCTATCACTGCTGCGTTTATGCCGCTGTACACACGCTTGATTCTCTTTTGGAGACATAGCAATCCATAGGTTTTAAGATTCCTACTAGTCAGGTATACGCTTAGGCGTTTAATATGGGGTGTTGAGTCCATTTCGTTGAGCAAGGAGTAGCTCTTGTCTATTACATATTTGCCTTATGGAATGGTATCTGTGCTCATTTCAATCTCTGGTTTTATGGAGCACCCCAACTCACCTTTCCCCTTAAGCAAGCATAAGTTGGTTTTCTAAATTTGAGACCCTGTTCTGTTTTGTAATTCAGTTCCTGTGTAGCCAAGTTTACATTCCGTGTATTCATGATATCTTATGATGTTTCTTTTTCTGTGTGACTTATTTCAGTTAGAATCATCGTACCTGAATCCACTCATTATGCTGCTACGGGCCTGATGACATAGATTTCATTGCTGAGCGATATTGCATTGTACGTAAGTACCACAACTTCTTTATCCATTTTTCGCATTCTGCGATATTGAACTTGTGCCGTAAATTAGGTTCCAGTAAACAGAGCCGTCCCAAACTTTGGGGTGGCTGTGTCTTTTTGATTTTAATTTCCCTAAGCTATAGGACCATAAGTGGAAGTGCTCTAGCGTCTGTTGCTTTGTTTTTTAGATGTTTCAGGAAACACCATACACTTCTCCAGAGTGGCGGGTGGCAATTTACATCCCGCCCATCAGCATAACAAGGCCCCCAGTTCTCCATGGACTGTTCTGCCTTTCTGGATTTTACACTTTTCTCAGATTGCCATTTTGACCGGGGGGAAGTGAGACTTCATTGTAGTGCAGATTTCCTTTGCAAGCTTGCTTGGTTGGCCAAAAAGGGCGTATGCGTTTTTTCCTGAATATATTCAGGAAAAGACGCATACGCCCTTTTTGGCCAAGTGCATCACTGTGGACGTTCTGCCTCTTTTCCTATGCTTAAAATGCAATTCCAGTCTACCTCCTGAAATCGGTTTCCTGCAATTCTGCCCCGCTTTCAAGTCCTCTTGGCAGCCTGACTTCAAAATATTTTTGGACGATAGCTGTCATTTATAACTCTGCAGGTTTGTGAATTACAGTGCCCCTGAGCTCCTTTCTTCAACTCGCTTTCTTGTGAGCTGGCCGCAACACCGCATGATTGCTTCAGGGCCTAATCTGGTTCCTGCACGGCACGCTGAGCCTTTGGTTAATTCCTCTTCCTGGTGGGAAATGACAGTTAAATTTGCCCGTCCAGACACCTCCAGCTAGTCTCTCATTGGTTCTCCCTATTCCTGTTCATCTTCCGCAGAAATTGCAAACTGGGCCAAACAGGAGGTTCAAGGCACTGACTCTCCAAGTGGGGAGAGTGTTAGTAAAGCGTCTGGAATGTTGCACCCGAGTACCAGGGGACGAAAACTGAGACACATTTGAACACGTTTCCCGATCACACGGTGGATCATACTCTGGGTTCCACATGCATGTTTTAGCTGAAGGAAGAATCTCTTCGATCTGGAGAGTTGACACCCATGGAATGGCCCATGCAATATGACTTCAAAGGGTCTGCATTTGCTCACCGAACCTCACCAATCCTATCACTGTTGCGTTTATGCTGCTGTACACACGCTTCATTCTCTTTCAGAGACATATCCATCCATAGGTTTTAAGATTCTTACTAGTCAGGTATACTCTTAGGCGTTTAATATGCGGTGTTGAGTCCATTTCGTTGAGCAAGGAGTAGCTCTTGTCTATTACATATTTGGCTTATGGAACGGTATCTGTGCTCATTTCAATCTCTGGTTTTATGGAGCACCCCAACTCACCTTTCCCCTTAAGCAAGCATAAGTTGGTTTTCTAAATTTGAGACCGTGTTCTGTTTTGTAATTCAGTTCCTGTGTAGCCAAGTTTACATTCCGTGTATTAGTGATATCTTATGATGTTTCTTTTTCTGTGTGACTTATTTCAGTTAGAATCATCGTACCTGAATCCACTCATTATGCTGCTACGGGCCTGATGACATAAATTTCATTGCTTAGCGATATTGCATTCTACGTAACTACCACAACTTCTTTATCCATTTTTCGCATTCTGCGATATTGAACTTGTGCCGTAAATTAGGTTCTAGTAAACAGAGCCGTCCCAAACTTTGGGGTGGCTGTGTCTTTTTTATTTTAATTTCCCTAAGCTATAGAACCATAAGTGGAAGTGCCCTAGTCTCTGTTGCTTTGTTTTTTAGATGTTTCAGGAAACACCATACACTTCTCCAGAGTGGCGGGTGGCAATTTACATCCCGCCCATCAGCATAACAAGGCCCCCAGTTCTCCATGGACTGTTCCACCTTTCTGGATTTTACACTTTTTTCAGATTGCCCTTTTGACCGGGAGGAAGTGAGACTTCATTGTAGTGCAGATTTCCTTTGCAAGCTTGCTTGGTTGGCCAAAAAGTGCGTATGCGTTTTTTCCTGAATATATTCAGGAAAAAACGCATACGCACTTTTTGGCCAAGTGCATCACTGTGGACGTTCTGCCTCTTTTCCTATGCTTAAAATGCAATTCCAGTCTACCTCCTGAAATCAGTTTCCTGCAATTCTGCCCCGCTTTCAAGTCCTCTTGGCCGCCTGACTTCAAAATATTTTTGGACGATAGCTGTCATTTATAACTCTGCAGGTTTGTGAATTACAGTGCCCCTGAGCTCCTTTCTTCAACTCGCTTTCTTGTGAGCTGGCCGTAACACGGCAGGATTGCTTCAGGCCCTAATCTGGTTCCGGCATGGCAGGCTGAGCCTTTGGTTAATTCCTCTTCCTGGTGGGAAATGAGAGTTAAATTTGCCCGTCCAGACACCTCCAGCTAGAGTCTCATTGGTTCTCCCTATTCCTGTTCATCTTCCACAGAAATTGCAAACTGGGCCAAACAGGAGGTTCAAGGCACTGACTCTCCAAGTGGGGAGAGTGTTAGTAAAGCGTCTGGAATGTTGCACCCGAGTACCAGGGGATGAAAACTGAGACACATTTGAACACGTTTCCCGATCACATGGTGGATCATACTCTGGGTTCCACATGCATGTTTTAGCTGAAGGAAGAATCCCTTCAACCTGGAGACTTGAGACCCATGGAATGGCTACCATGCAATATGACTTCAAAGGGTCTGCATTTGCTCACCGAACCTCACCAATCCTATCACTGTTGCGTTTATGCTGCTGTACACACGCTTCATTCTCTTTCAGAGACATATCCATCCATAGGTTTTAAGATTCTTACTAGTCAGGTATACTCTTAGGCGTTTAATATGGGGTGTTGAGTCCATTTCGTTGAGCAAGGAGTAGCTCTTGTCTATTACATATTTGGCTTATGGAACGGTATCTGTGCTCATTTCAATCTCTGGTTTTATTCAGCACCCCAACTCACCTTTCCCCTTAAGCAAGCATAAGTTGGTTTTCTAAACTTGAGACCCTGTTCTGTTTTGTAATTCAGTTCCTGTGTAGCCAAGTTTACATTCCGTGTATTCGTGATATCTTATGATGTTTCTTTTTCTGTGTGACTTATTTCAGTTAGAATCATCGTACCTGAATCCACTCATTATGCTGCTACGGGCCTGATTACATAGATTTCATTGCTGAGCGATATTGCATTGTACGTAAGTACCACAACTTCTTTATCCATTTTTCGCATTCTGCGATATTGAACTTGTGCCGTTAATTAGGTTCTAGTAAACAGAGCCGTCCCAAACTTTGGGGTGGCTGTGTCTTTTTGATTGTAATTTCCCTAAGCTATAGGACCATAAGTGGACGTGCCCTAGGCTCTGTTGCTTTGTTTTTTATGTTTCAGGAAACACCATACACTTCTCCAGAGTGGCGGGTGGCAATTTACATCCCGCCCATCAGCACAACAAGGCCCCCAGTTCTCCATGGACTGTCCTGCCTTTCTGGATTTTACACTTTTTTCAGATGGCCCTTTTGACCGGGGGGAAGTGAGACTTCATTGTAGTACAGATTTACTTTGCAAGCTTGCTTGGTTGGCCAAAAAGGGCGTATGCGTTTTTTCCTGAATATATTCAGGAAAAAACGCATACGCCCTTTTTGGCCAAGTGCATCATTGTGTATGTTCTGCGTCTTTTCCTATGCTTTAAATGCAATTCCAGTCTACCTCCTGAAATCGGTTTCCTGCAATTCTGCCCCGCTTTCAAGTCCTCTTGGCAGCCTTACTTCAATATATTTTTGACGATAGCTGTCATTTATAACTCTGCAGGTTTGTGAATTACAGTGCCCCTGAGCTCCTTTCTTCAACTCGCTTTCTTGTGAGCTGGCCGCAACACCGCAGGATTGCTTCAGGGCCTAAACTGGTTCCGGCAAGGCACGCTGAGCCTTTGGTTAATTCCTCTTCCTGGTGGGAAATGAGAGTTAAATTTGCCCGTCCAGACACCTCCAGCTAGTCTCTCATTGGTTCTCCCTATTCCTGTTCATCTTCCGCAGAAATTGCAAACTGGGCCAAACAGGAGGTTCAAGGCACTGACTCTCCAAGTGGGGAGAGTGTTAGTAAAGCGTCTGGAATGTTGCACCCGAGTACCAGGGGATGAAAACTGAGACACATTTGAACACGTTTCCCGATCACACGGTGGATCATTCTCTGGGTTCCACATGCATGTTTTAGCTGAAGGAAGAATCCCTTCAACCTGGAGAGTTGAGACCCATGGAATGGCTACCATGCAATATGACTTCAAATGGTCTGCATTTGCTCACCGAACCTCACCAATCCTATCACTGCTGCGTTTATGCTGCTGTACACACGCTTCATTCTCTTTCAGAGACATATCCATCCATAGGTTTTAAGATTCTTACTAGTCAGGTATACTCTTAGGCATTTAATATGGGGTGTTGAGTCCATTTCGTTGAGCAAGGAGTAGCTCTTGTCTATTACATATTTGGCTTATGGAACGGTATCTGTGCTCATTTCAATCTCTGGTTTTATGGAGCACCCCAACTCACCTTTCCCCTTAAGCAAGCATAAGTTGGTTTTCTAAATTTGAGACCCTGTTCTGTTTTGTAATTCAGTTCCTGTGTAGCCAAGTTTACATTCCGTGTATTAGTGATATCTTATAATGTTTCTTTTTCTGTGTGACTTATTTCAGTTAGAATCATCGTACCTGAATCCACTCATTATGCTGCTACGGGCCTGATGACATAGATTTCATTGCTGAGCGATATTGCATTCTACGTAACTACCACATCTTCTTTATCCATTTTTCGCATTCTGCGATATTGAACTTGTGCCGTAACTTAGGTTCTAGTAAACAGAGCCGTCCCAAACTTTGGGGTGGCTGTGTCTTTTTGATTGTAATTTCCCTAAGCTATAGGACCATAAGTGGAAGTGCCCTAGGCTCTGTTGCTTTGTTTTTTAGATGTTTCAGGAAACACCATACACTTCTCCAGAGTGGCGGATGGCAATTTACATCCCGCCCATCAGCATAACAAGGCCCCCAGTTCTCCATGGACTGTTCTGACTTTCTGGATTTTACACTTTTTTCCGATGGCCCTTTTGACCGGGGGGAAGTGAGACTTCATTGTAGTGCAGATTTCCTTTGCAAGCTTGCTTGGTTGGCCAAAAAGGGCGTATTCGTTTTTTCCTGAATATATTCAGGAAAAAACGCATACGCCCTTTTTGGCCAAGTGCATCACTGTGGACGTTCTGCCTCTTTTCCTATGCTTAAAATGCAATTCCAGTCTACCTCCTGAAATCGGTTTCCTGCAATTGTGCCCCGCTTTCAAGTCCTCTTGGCAGCCTGACTTCAAAATATTTTTGGACGATAGCTGTCATTTATAACTCTGCAGGTTTGTGAATTACAGTGCCCCTGAGCTCCTTTCTTCAACTCGCTTTCTTGTGAGCTGGCCGCAATACGGCAGGATTGCTTCAGGCCCTAATCTGGTTCCGGCACGGCACGCTGAGCCTTTGGTTAATTCCTCTTCCTGGTGGGAAATGAGAGTTAAATTTGCCCGTCCAGACACCTCCAGCTAGTCTCTCATTGGTTCTCCCTATTCCTGTTCATCTTCCGCAGAAATTGCAAACTGGGCCAAACAGGAGGTTCAAGGCACTGACTCTCCAAGTGGGGAGAGTGTTAGTAAAGCATCTGGAATGTTGCACCCGAGTACCAGGGGACGAAAACTGAGACACATTTGAACACGTTTCCCGATCAAACGGTGGATCATACTCTGGGTTCCACATGCATGTTTTAGCTGAAGGAAGAATCCCTTCGATCTGGAGAGTTGACACCCATGGAATGGCCCATGCAATATGACTTCAAAGGGTCTGCATTTGCTCACCCAACCTCACCAATCCTATCACTGTTGCGTTTATTCTGCTGTACACATGCTTCATTCTCTTTCAGAGACATATCCATCCATAGGTTTTAAGATTCTTACTAGTCAGGTATACTCTTAGGCGTTTAATATGGGGTGTTGAGTCCATTTCGGTGAGCAAGGAGTAGCTCTTGTCTATTACATATTTGGCTTATGGAACCGTATCTGTGCTCATTTCAATCTCTGGTTTTATGGAGCACCCCAACTCACCTTTCCCCTTAAGCAAGCATAAGTTGGTTTTCTAAATTTGAGACCGTGTTCTGTTTTGTAATTCAGTTCCCGTGTAGCCAAGTTTACATTCAGTGTATTAGTGATATCTTATGATGTTTCTTTTTCAGTGTGACTTATTTCAGTTAGAATCATCGTACCTGAATCCACTCATTATGCTGCTACCGGCCTGATGACATAGATTTCATTGCTGAGCGATATTGCATTGTACGTAAGTACCACAAATTCTTTATCCATTTTTCGCATTCTGCGATATTGAACATGTGCTGTAAATTAGGTTCTAGTAAACAGAGCCGTCCCAAACTTTGGGGTGGCTGTGTCTTTTTGATTGTAATTTCCCTAAGCTATAGGACCATAAGTGGAAGTGGCCTAGGCTCTGTTGCTTTGTTTTTTAGATGTTTCAGGAAACACCATACACTTCTCCAGAGTGGCGGGTGGCAATTTACATCCCGCCCATCAGCATAACAAGGCCCCCAGTTCTCCATGGCCTGTCCTGCCTTTCTGGATTTTACACTTTTTTCTGATGACCCTTTTGACCGGGGGGGAAGTGAGACTTCATTCTAGTGCAGATTTCCTTTGCAAGCTTGCTTGGTTGGCCAAAAAGGGCGTATGCGTTTTTTCCTGAATATATTCAGGAAAAAACGCATATGCCCTTTTTGGCCAAGTGCATCACTGTTGAAGTTCTGCCTCTTTTCCTATGCTTTAAATGCAATTCCAGTCTACCTCCTGAAATCGGTTTCCTGCAATTCTGCCCCGCTTTCAAGTCCTCTTGGCAGCCTTACTTCAATATATTTTTGGACGATAGCTGTCATTTATAACTCTGCAGGTTTGTGAATTACAGTGCCCCTGAGCTCCTTTCTTCAACTCGCTTTCTTGTGAGCTGTCCGCAACACCGCAGGATTGCTTCAGGGCCTAATCTGGTTCCGACACGGCACGCTGATCCTTTGGTTAATTCCTCTTCCTGGTGGGAAATGAGAGTTAAATTTGCCCGTCCAGACACCTCCAGCTAGTCTCTCATTGGTTCTCCCTATTCCTGTTCATCTTCCGCAGAAATTGTAAAGTAGGCCAAACAGGAGGTTCAAGGCACTGACTCTCCAAGTGGGGAGCGTGTTAGTAAAGCGTCTGGAATGTTACACCTGAGTACCAGGGGACGAAAACTGAGACACATTTGAGCACGTTTCCCAATCACACGGTGGATCATACTCTGGGTTCCACATGCATGTTTTAGCTGAAGGAAGAATCCCTTCAACCTCGAGAGTTGAGACCCATGTAATGGCTACCATGCAATATGACTTCAAAGGGTCTGCATTTGCTCACCGAACCTCACAAATCCTATCACTGCTGCGTTTATGCCGCTATACACATGCTTGATTATCTTTCGGAGACATAGCAATCCATATGTTTTAAGATTCCTACTAGTCACGTATACTCTTAGGCATTTAATATGGGGTGTTGAGTCCATTTCGTTGAACAAGGAGTAGCTCTTTTCTATTACATATTTGGCTTATGGAACGGTATCTGTGCTCATTTCAATCTCTGGTTTTATGGAGCACCCCAACTCACCTTTCCCCTTAAGCAAGCATAAGTTGGTTTTCTAAATTTGAGACCGTGTTCTGTTTTGTAATTCAGTTCCTGTGTAGCCAAGTTTACATTCCGTGTATTAGTGATATCTTATGATGTTTCTTTTTCTGTGTGACTTATTTCAGATAGAATCATCGTACCTGAATCCACTCATTATGCTGCTACAGGCCTGATGACATAGATTTCATTGCTGAGCGATATTGCATTCTACGTAACTACCACAACCTTTTTATCCATTTTTCGCATTCTGCGATATTGAACTTGTGCCATAAATTAGGTTCTAGTAAACAGAGCCGTCCCAAACATTGGGGTGGCTGTGTCTTTTTGATTGTAATTTCCCTAAGCTATAGGACCATAAGTGGAAGTGCCCTAGGCTCTGTTGCTTTGTTTTTTAGATGTTTCAGGAAACACCATAGAGTTCTCCAGAGTGGCGGGTGGCAATTTACATCCCGCCCATCAGCGTTACAAGGCCCCCAGTTCTCCATGGCCTGTCCTGCCTTTCTGGATTTTACACTTTTTTCTGATGGCCCTTTTGACCGGGGGGGGGGGGGAAGTGAGACTTCATTGTAGTACAGATTTCCTTTGCAAGCTTGCTTGGTTGGCCAACAAGGGCGTATGCGTTTTTTCCTGAGTATATTCAGGAAAAAACGCATACGCCCTTTTTGGCCAAGTGCATCACTGTGGACGTTCTGCCTCTTTTCCTATGCTTAAAATGCAATTCCAGTCTACCTCCTGAAATCGGTTTCCTGCAATTCTGCCCCGCTTTCAAGTCCTCTTGGCAGCCTGACTTCAAAATATTTTTGGACGATAGCTGTCATTTATAACTCTGCAGGTTTGTGAATTACAGTGCCCCTGAGCTCCTTTCTTCAACTCGCTTTCTTGTGAGCTGGCCGCAACACCGCAGGATTGCTTCAGGCCCTAATCTGGTTCCGGCACGGCACGCTGAGCCTTTGGTTAATTCCCCTTCCTGGTGGGAAATGAGAGTTAAATTTGCCCGTCCAGACACCTCCAGCTAGTCTCTCATTGGTTCTCCCTATTCCTGTTCATCTTCCGCAGAAATTGCAAACTGGGCCAAACAGGAGGTTCAAGGCACTGACTCTCCAAGTGGGGAGAGTGTTAGTAAAGCGTCTGGAATGTTGCACCCGAGTACCAGGGGATGAAAATTGAGACACATTTGAACACGTTTCCCGATCACACGGTGGATGATACTCTGGGTTCCACGTGCATGTTTTAGCTGAAGGAAGAATCCCTTCAACCTGGAGAGTTGAGACCCATGGAATGGCTACCATGCAACATGACTTCAAAGGGTCTGCATTTGCTCACCGAACCTCACCAATCCTATCACTGCTGCGTTTATGCCGCTGTACACACGCTTGATTCTCTTTTGGAGACATAGCAATCCGTAGGTTTTAAGATTCCTACTAGTCAGGTATACTCTTAGGCATTTAATATGGGGTGTTGAGTCCATTTCGTTGAACAAGGAGTATCTCTTATCTATTACATATTTGGCTTATGAAATGGTATCTGTGCTCATTTCAATCTCTGGTTTTATGGAGCACCCCAACTCACCTTTCCCCTTAAGCAAGCATAAGTTGGTTTTCTAAATTTGAGACCCTGTTCTGTTTTGTAATTCAGTTCCTGTGTAGACAAGTTTACATTCCGTGTATTCGTGATATCTTCTGATGTTTCTTTTTCTGTGTGATTTATTTCAGTTAGAATCATCGTACCTGAATCCACTCAATATGCTGCTACGGGCCTGATGACATAGATTTCATTGCTGAGTGATATTGCATTGTACGTAAGTACCACAACTTCTTTATCCAGTTTTCAGTTTCTGTGATATTGAACTAGTACCGTAAACGAGGTTCTAGTAAACAGAGCCGTCCCAAACTTTGGGGTGGCTGTTTCTTTTTGATTTTAATTTCCCTAAGCTATAGGACCATAAGTGGAAGTGCCCTAGGCTCTGTTGCTTTGTTTTTTAGATTTTTCAGGAAACACCATACACTTCTCCAGAGTGGCAGGTGGCAATTTACATCCCGCCCATCAGCATAACAAGGCCCCCAGTTCTCCATGGACTGTTCTGCCTTTCTGGATTTTACACTTTTTTCAGATTGCCCTTTTGACCGGGGGGAAGTGAGACTTCATTGTAGTGCAGATTTCCTTTGCAAGCTTGCTTGGTTGGCCAAAAAGGGCGTATGCGTTTTTTCCTGAATATATTCAGGAAAAAACGCATACGCCCTTTTTGGCCAAGTGCATCACTGTGGACGTTCTGCCTCTTTTCCTATGCTTAAAATGCAATTCCAGTCTACCTCCTGAAATCAGTTTCCTGCAATTCTGCCCCGCTTTCAAGTCCTCTTGGCAGCCTGACTTCAATATATTTTTGGACGATAACTGTCATTTATAACTCTGCAGGTTTGTGAATTACAGTGTTCCTGAGCTCCTTTCTTCAACTCGCTTTCTTGTGAGCTGGCCGCAACAAGGCAGGATTGCTTCAGGCCCTAATCTGGTTCCGGCACGGCACGATAAGCCTTTGGTTAATTCCCCTTCCTGGTGGGAAATGAGAGTTAAATTTGCCCGTCCAGACACCTCCAGCTAGTCTCTCATTGGTTCTCCCTATTCCTGTTCATCTTCCGCAGAAATTGCAAACTGGGCCAAACAGGAGGTTCAAGGCACTGACTCTCCAAGTGGGGAGAGTGTTAGTAAAGTGTCTGGAATGTTGCACCCGAGTACCAGGGGACAAAAACTGAGACACATTTGAACACGTTTCCCGATCACACGGTGGATCATACTCTGGGTTCCACATGCATGTTTTAGCTGAAGGATGAATCCCTTCGATCTGTAGAGATGACACCCATGGAATGGCCCATGCAATATGACTTCAAAGGGTCTGCATTTGCTCACCGAACCTCACCAATCCTATCACTGTTGCGTTTATGCTGCTGTACATACGCTTCATTCTCTTTCAGAGACATATCCATCCATAGGTTTTAAGATTCTTACTAGTCAGGTATACTCTTAGGCGTTTAATATGGGGTGTTGAGTCCATTTCGTTGAGCAAGGAGTAGCTCTTGTCTATTACATATTTGGCTTATGGAACGGTATCTGTGCTCATTTCAATCTCTGGTTTAATGGAGCACCCCAACTCACCTTTCCCCTTAAGCAAGCATAAGTTGGTTTTCTAAATTTGAGACCGTGTTCTGTTTTGTAATTCAGTTCCTGTGTAGCCAAGTTTACATTCCGTGTATTAGTGATATCTTATGATGTTTCTTTTTCTGTGTGACTTATTTCAGTTAGAATCATCGTACCTGAATCCACTCATTATGCTGCTACGGGCCTGATGACATAGATTTCATTGCTGAGCGATATTGCATTGTACGTAAGTACCACAACTTCTTTATCCATTTTTCGCATTCTGCGACATTGAACTTGTGCCGTAAATTAGGTTCTAGTAAACAGAGCCGTCCCAAACTTTGGGGTGGCTGTGTCTTTTTGATTGTAATTTCCCTAAGCTATAGGACCATAAGTGGAAGTGCCCTAGGCTCTGTTGCTTTGTTTTTTAGATGTTTCAGGAAACACCATACACTTCTCCAGAGTGGCGGGTGGCAATTTACATCCCGCCCATCAGCATAACAAGGCCCCCAGTTCTCCATGGACTGTCCTGCCTTTCTGGATTTTACACTTTTTTCAGATTGCCCTTTTGACCGGGGGGAAGTGAGACTTCATTGTAGTGCAGATTTCCTTTGCAAGCTTGCTTGGTTGGCCAAAAAGGGCGTATGCGTTTTTTCCTGAATATATTCAGGAAAAAACGCATACGCCCTTTTTGGCCAAGTGAATCACTGTGTACGTTCTGCGTCTTTTCCTATGCTTTAAATGCAATTCCAGTCTACCTCCTGAAATCGGTTTCCTGCAATTCTGCCCCGCTTTCAAGTCCTCTTGGCAGCCTTACTTCAATATATTTTTGGACGATAGCTGTCATTTATAACTCTGCAGGTTTGTGAATTACAGTGCCCCTGAGCTCCTTTCTTCAACTCGCTTTCTTGTGAGCTGGCCGCAACACCGCAGGATTGCTTCAGGGCCTAATCTGGTTCCGACACGGCACGCTGAGCCTTTGGTTAATTCCCCTTCCTGGTGGGAAATGAGAGTTAAATTTGCCCGTCCAGACACCTCCAGCTAGTCTCTCATTGGTTCTCCCTATTCCTGTTCATCTTCCACAGAAATTGCAAACTGGGCCAAACAGGAGGTTCAAGGCACTGACTCTCCAAGTGGGGAGAGTGTTAGTAAAGCATCTGGAATGTTGCACCCGAGTACCAGGGGATGAAAACTGAGACACATTTGAACACGTTTCCCGATCACACGGTGGATCATACTCTGGGTTCCACATGCATGTTTTAGCTGAAGGAAGAATCCCTTCAACCTGGAGAGTTGAGACCCATGGAATGGCTACCATGCAATATGACTTCAAAGGGTCTGCATTTGCTCACCGAACCTCACCAATCCTATCACTGCTGCGTTTATGCCACTGTACACATGCTTGATTCTCTTTCGGAGACATAGCAATACATAGGTTTTAAGATTCGTACTAGTCAGGTATACTCTTAGGCGTTTAATATGGGGTGTTGAGTCCATTTCATTGCGCAAGGAGTAGCTCTTGTCTATTACATATTTGGCTTATGGAATGGTATCTGTGCTCATTTCAATCTCTGGTTTTATGGAGCACCCCAACACACCTTTCCCCTTAAGCAAGCATAAGTTGGTTTTCTAAATTTGAGACCCTGTTCTGTTTTGTAATTCAGTTCCTGTGTAGCCAAGTTTACGTTCCGTGTATTCGTGATATCTTATGATGTTTCTTTTTCTGTGTGACTTATTTCAGTTAGAATCATCGTACCTGAATCCACTCATTATGCTGCTATGGGCCTGATGACATAGATTTCATTGCTGAGCGATATTGCATTGTACGTAAGTACAACTTCTTTATCCACTTTTCGCTTACTGCAATATTGAACTTGTACCGTAAACGAGGTTCTAGTAAACAGAGCCGTCCCAAACTTTGGGGTGGCTGTGTCTTTTTGATTTTAATTTCCCTAAGCTATAGGACCATAAGTGGAAGTGCCCTAGCCTCTGTTGCTTTGTTTTTTAGATGTTTCAGGAAACACCATACACTTCTCCAGAGTGGCGGGTGGCAATTTACATCCCGCCCATCAGCATAACAAGGCCCCCAGTTCTCCATGGACTGTCCTGCCTTTCTGGATTTTACACTTTTTACAGATGGCCCTTTTGACCGGGGAGAAGTGGGACTTCATTGTAGTGCAGATTTCCTTTGCAAGCTTGCTTGGTTGGCCAAAAAGGGCTTATGCGTTTTTTCCTGAATATATTCAGGAAAAAACGCATAAGCCCTTTTTGGCCAAGTGCATCCCTTTGGACGTTCTGCCTCTTTTCCTATGCTTAAAATGCAATTCCAGTCTACCTCTTGAAATCAGTTTCCTGCAATTCTGCCCCGCTTTCAAGTCCTCTTGGCAGCCTGACTTCAGTATATTTTGGAGCATAGCTGTCATTTATAACTCTGCAGGTTTGTGAATTACAGTGCCCCTGAGCTCCTTTCTTCAACTCGCTTTCTTGTGAGCTGGCCGCAACACCGCAGGATTGCTTCAGGGCCTAAACTGGTTCTGGCACGGCACACTGAGCCTTTGGTTAATTCCCCTTCCTGGTGGGAAATGAGAGTTAAATTTGCCCGTCCAGACACCTCCAGCTAGTCTCTCATTGGTTCTCCCTATTCCTGTTCATCTTCCGCAGAAATTGCAAACTGGGCCAAACAGGAGGTTCAAGGCACTGACTCTCCAAGTGGGGAGAGTGTTAGTAAAGCGTCTGGAATGTTGCACCCGAGTACCACGGGATGAAAACTGAGACACATTTGAACACGTTTCCCGATCACACGGTGGATGATACTCTGGGTTCCACGTGCATGTTTTAGCTGAAGGAACAATCCCTTCAACCTGGAGAGTTGAGACCCATGGAATGGCTACCATGCAACATGACTTCAAAGGGTCTGCATTTGCTCACCGAACCTCACCAATCCTATCACTGCTGCGTTTATGCCGCTGTACACACGCTTGATTTTCTTTTGGAGACATAGCAATCCGTAGGTTTTAAGATTCCTACTAGTCAGGTATACTCTTAGGCATTTAATATGGGGTGTTGAGTCCATTTCGTTGAACAAGGAGTATCTCTTATCTATTACATATTTGGCTTATGAAATGGTATCTGTGCTCATTTCAATCTCTGGTTTTATGGAGCACCCCAACTCACCTTTCCCCTTAAGCAAGCATAAGTTGGTTTTCTAAATTTGAGACCGTGTTCTGTTTTGTAATTCAGTTCCTGTGTAGACAAGTTTACATTCCGTGTATTCGTGATATCTTCTGATGTTTCTTTTTCTGTGTGACTTATTTCAGTTAGAATCATCGTACCTGAATCCACTCATTATGCTGCTACGGGCCTGATGACATAGATTTCATTGCTGAGTGATATTGCATTGTACGTAAGTACCACAACTTATTTATCCAGTTTTCAGTTTCTGCGATATTGAACTTGTACCGTAAATGAGGTTCTAGTAAACAGAGCCGTCCCAAACTTTGTGGTGGCTGTGTCTTTTTGATTTTAATTTCCCTAAGCTATAGGACCATAAGTGGAAGTGCCCTAGGCTCTGTTGCTTTGTTTTTTAGATTTTTCAGGAAACACCATACACTTCTCCAGAGTGGCGGGTGGCAATTTACATCCCGCCCATCAGCATAACAAGGCCCCCAGTTCTCCATGGACTGTCCCGCCTTTCTGGATTTTACACTTTTTTCAGATTGCCCTTTTGACCGGGGGGAAGTGAGACTTCATTGTAGTGCAGATTTCCTTTGCAAGCTTGCTTGGTTGGCCAAAAAGGGCGTATGCGTTTTTTCCTGAATATATTCAGGAAAAAACGCATACGCCCTTTTTGGCCAAGTGCATCACTGTGGACGTTCTGCCTCTTTTCCTATGCTTAAAATGCAATTCCAGTCTACCTCCTGAAATCAGTTTCCTGCAATTCTGCCCCGCTTTCAAGTCCTCTTGGCAGCCTGACTTCAATATATTTTTGGACGATAACTGTCATTTATAACTCTGCAGGTTTGTGAATTACAGTGTTCCTGAGCTCCTTTCTTCAACTCGCTTTCTTGTGAGCTGGCCGCAACAAGGCAGGATTGCTTCAGGCCTTAATCTGGTTCCGGCACGGCACGGTGAGCCTTTGGTTAATTCCCCTTCCTGGTGGGAAATGAGAGTTAAATTTGCCCGTCCAGACACCTCCAGCTAGTCTCTCATTGGTTCTCCCTATTCCTGTTCATCTTCCGCAGAAATTGCAAACTGGGCCCAACAGGAGGTTCAAGGCACTGACTCTCCAAGTGGGGAGAGTGTTAGTAAAGTGTCTGGAATGTTGCACCCTAGTACCAGGGGACAAAAACTGAGACACATTTGAACACGTTTCCCGATCACACGGTGGATCATACTCTGGGTTCCACATGCATGTTTTAGCTGAAGGAAGAATCCCTTCGATCTGTAGAGATGACACCCATGGAATGGCCCATGCAATATGACTTCAAAGGGTCTGCATTTGCTCACCGAACCTCACCAATCCTATCACTGTTGCGTTTATGCTGCTGTACACACGCTTCATTATCTTTCAGAGACATATCCATCCATAGGTTTTAAGATTCTTACTAGTCAGGTATACTCTTAGGCGTTTATTATGGGGTGTTGAGTCCATTTCGTTGAGCAAGGAGTAGCTCTTGTCTATTACATATTTGGCTTATGGAACGGTATCTGTGCTCATTTCAATCTCTGGTTTTATGTAGCACCCCAACTCACCTTTCCCCTTAAGCAAGCATAAGTTGGTTTTCTAAATTTGAGACCGTGTTCTGTTTTGTAATTCAGTTCCTGTGTAGCCAAGTTTACATTCCGTGTATTAGTGATATCTTATGATGTTTCTTTTTCTGTGTGACTTATTTCAGTTAGAATCATCGTACCTGAATCCACTCATTATGCTGCTACGGGCCTGATGACATAGATTTCATTGCTGAGCGATATTGCATTGTACGTAAGTATCACAACTTCTTTATCCATTTTTCGCATTCTGCGACATTGAACTTGTGCCGTAAATTAGGTTCTAGTAAACAGAGCCGTCCCAAACTTTGGGGTGGCTGTGTCTTTTTGATTGTAATTTCCCTAAGCTATAGGACCATAAGTGGAAGTGCCCTAGGCTCTGTTGCTTTGTTTTTTAGATGTTTCAGGAAACACCATACACTTCTCCAGAGTGGCGGGTGGCAATTTACATCCCGCCCATCAGCATAACAAGGTCCCCAGTTCTCCATGGACTGTCCTGACTTTCTGGATTTTACACTTTTTTCAGATTGCCCTTTTGACCGGGGGGAAGTGAGACTTCATTGTAGTGCAGATTTCCTTTGCAAGCTTGCTTGGTTGGCCAAAAAGGGCGTATGCGTTTTTTCCTGAATATATTCAGGAAAAAACGCATACGCCCTTTTTGGCCAAGTGCATCACTGTGGACGTTCTGCGTCTTTTCCTATGCTTTAAATGCAATTCCAGTCTACCTCCTGAAATCGGTTTCCTGCAATTCTGCCCCGCTTTCAAGTCCTCTTGGCAGCCTTACTTCAATATATTTTTGGACGATAGCTGTCATTTATAACTCTGCAGGTTTGTGAATTACAGTGCCCCTGAGCTCCTTTCTTCAACTCGCTTTCTTGTGAGCTGGCCGCAACACCGCAGGATTGCTTCAGGGCCTAATCTGGTTCCGGCACGGCACGCTGAGCCTTTGGTTAATTCCCCTTCCTGGTGGGAAATGAGAGTTAAATTTGCCCGTCCAGACACCTCCAGCTAATCTCTCATTGGTTCTCCCTATTCCTGTTCATCTTCCACAGAAATTGCAAACTGGGCCAAACAGGAGGTTCAAGGCACTGACTCTCCAACTGGGGAGAGTGTTAGTAAAGCGTCTGGAATGTTGCACCCGAGGACCAGGGGACGAAAACTGAGACACATTTGAACACGTTTCCCGATCACACGGTGGATCATACTCTGGGTTCCACATGCATGTTTTAGCTGAAGGAAGAATCCCTTCAACCTGGAGACTTGAGACCCATGGAATGGCTACCATGCAATATGACTTCAAAGGGTCTGCATTTGCTCACCGAACATCACCAATCCTATCACTGCTGCGTTTATGCCGCTGTACACACACTTGATTCTCTTTCGGAACATAGCAATCCATAGGTTTTAAGATTCCTACTAGTCAGGTATACTCTTAGGCATTTAATATGGGGTGTTGAGTCCATTTCGTTGAGCAAGGAGTAGCTCTTGTCTATTACATATTTGGCTTATGGAATGGTATCTGTGCTCATTTCAATCTCTGGTTTTATGGAGCACCCCAACTCACCTTTCCCCTTAAGCAAGCATAAGTTGGTTTTCTAAATTTGAGACCCTGTTCTGTTTTGTAATTCAGTTCCTGTGTAACAAAGTTTACATTCCGTGTATTCGTGATATCTTATGATGTTTCTTTTTCTGTGTGACTTATTTCAGTTAGAATCATCGTACCTGAATCCACTCATTATGCTGCTACGGGCCTGATGACATAGATTTCATTGCTGAGCGATATTGCATTGTACGTAAGAACCACAACTTCTTTATCCAGTTTTCAGTTTCTGCGATATTGAACTTGTTCCGTAAACGAGGTTCTAGTAAACAGAGCCATCCCAAACTTTGGGGTGGCTGTGTCTTTTTGATTTTAATTTCCCTAAGCTATAGGACCATAAGTGGAAGTGCCCTAGGCTCTGTTGCTTTGTTTTTTAGATGTTTCAGGAAACACCATACACTTCTCCAGAGTGGCGGGTGGCAATTTACATCCCGCCCATCAGCATAACAAGGCCCCCAGTTCTCCATGGACTGTCCTGCCTTTCTGGATTTTACACTTTTTTCAGATTGCCCTTTTGACCGGGGGGAAGTGAGACTTCATTGTAGTGCAGATTTCCTTTGCAAGCTTGCTTGGTTGGCCAAAAAGGGCGTATGCGTTTTTTCCTGAATATATTCAGGAAAAAACGCATACGCCCTTTTTGGCCAAGTGCATCACTGTGGACGTTCTGCGTCTTTTCCTATGCTTTAAATGCAATTCCAGTCTACCTCCTGAAATCGGTTTCCTGCAATTCTGCCCCGCTTTCAAGTCCTCTTTGCAGCCTTACTTCAATATATTTTTGGACGATAGCTGTCATTTATAACTCTGCAGGTTTGTGAATTACAGTGCCCCTGAGCTCCTTTCTTCAACTCGCTTTCTTGTGAGCTGGCCGCAACACCGCAGGATTGCTTCAGGGCCTAATCTGGTTCCGGCACGGCACGCTGAGCCTTTGGTTAATTCCCCTTCCTGGTGGGAAATGAGAGTTAAATTTGCCCGTCCAGACACCTCCAGCTAATCTCTCATTGGTTCTCCCTATTCCTGTTCATCTTCCACAGAAATTGCAAACTGGGCCAAACAGGAGGTTCAAGGCACTGACTCTCCAAGTGGGGAGAGTGTTAGTAAAGCGTCTGGAATGTTGCACCCGAGTACCAGGGGACGAAAACTGAGACACATTTGAACACGTTTCCCGATCACACGGTGGATCATACTCTGGGTTCCACATGCATGTTTTAGCTGAAGGAAGAATCCCTTCAACCTGGAGACTTGAGACCCATGGAATGGCTACCATGCAATATGACTTCAAAGGGTCTGCATTTGCTCACCGAACCTCACCAATCCTATCACTGCTGCATTTATGCCGCTGTACACACACTTGATTCTCTTTCGGAACATAGCAATCCATAGGTTTTAAGATTCCTACTAGTCAGGTATACTCCTAGGCGTTTAATATGGGGTGTTGAGTCCATTTCGTTGAGCAAGGAGTAGTTCTTGTCTATTACATATTTGGCTTATGGAATGGTATCTGTGCTCATTTCAATCTCTGGTTTTATGGAGCACCCCAACTCACCTTTCCCCTTAAGCAAGCATAAGTTGGTTTTCTAAATTTGAGACCCTGTTCTGTTTTGTAATTCAGTTCCTGTGTAACAAAGTTTACATTCCGTGTATTCGTGATATCTTATGATGTTTCTTTTTCTGTGTGACTTATTTCAGTTAGAATCATCGTACCTGAATCCACTCATTATGCTGCTACGGGCCTGATGACATAGATTTCATTGCTGAGCGATATTGCATTGTACGTAAGAACCACAACTTCTTTATCCAGTTTTCAGTTTCTGCGATATTGAACTTGTTCCGTAAACGAGGTTCTAGTAAACAGAGCCGTCCCAAACTTTGGGGTGGCTGTGTCTTTTTGATTTTAATTTCCCTAAGCTATAGGACCATAAGTGGAAGTGCCCTAGGCTCTGTTGCTTTGTTTTTTAGATGTTTCAGGAAACACCATACACTTCTCCAGAGTGGCGGGTGGCAATTTACATCCCGCCCATCAGCATAACAAGGCCCCCAGTTCTCCATGGACTGTCCTGCCTTTCTGGATTTTACACTTTTTTCAGATTGCCCTTTTGACCGGGGGGAAGTGAGACTTCATTGTAGTGCAGATTTCCTTTGCAAGCTTGCTTGGTTGGCCAAAAAGGGCGTATGCGTTTTTTCCTGAATATATTCAGGAAAAAACGCATACGCCCTTTTTGGCCAAGTGCATCACTGTGGACGTTCTGCGTCTTTTCCTATGCTTTAAATGCAATTCCAGTCTACCTCCTGAAATCGGTTTCCTGCAATTCTGCCCCGCTTTCAAGTCCTCTTTGCAGCCTTACTTCAATATATTTTTGGACGATAGCTGTCATTTATAACTCTGCAGGTTTGTGAATTACAGTGCCCCTGAGCTCCTTTCTTCAACTCGCTTTCTTGTGAGCTGGCCGCAACACCGCAGGATTGCTTCAGGGCCTAATCTGGTTCCGGCACGGCACGCTGAGCCTTTGGTTAATTCCCCTTCCTGGTGGGAAATGAGAGTTAAATTTGCCCGTCCAGACACCTCCAGCTAATCTCTCATTGGTTCTCCCTATTCCTGTTCATCTTCCACAGAAATTGCAAACTGGGCCAAACAGGAGGTTCAAGGCACTGACTCTCCAAGTGGGGAGAGTGTTAGTAAAGCGTCTGGAATGTTGCACCCGAGTACCAGGGGACGAAAACTGAGACACATTTGAACACGTTTCCCGATCACACGGTGGATCATACTCTGGGTTCCACATGCATGTTTTAGCTGAAGGAAGAATCCCTTCAACCTGGAGACTTGAGACCCATGGAATGGCTACCATGCAATATGACTTCAAAGGGTCTGCATTTGCTCACCGAACCTCACCAATCCTATCACTGCTGCGTTTATGCCGCTGTACACACACTTGATTCTCTTTCGGAACATAGCAATCCATAGGTTTTAAGATTCCTACTAGTCAGTTATACTCCTAGGCGTTTAATATGGGGTGTTGAGTCCATTTCGTTGAGCAAGGAGTAGTTCTTGTCTATTACATATTTGGCTTATGGAATGGTATCTGTGCTCATTTCAATCTCTGGTTTTATGGAGCACCCCAACTCACCTTTCCCCTTAAGCAAGCATAAGTTGGTTTTCTAAATTTGAGACCCTGTTCTGTTTTGTAATTCAGTTCCTGTGTAACAAAGTTTACATTCCGTGTATTCGTGATATCTTATGATGTTTCTTTTTCTGTGTGACTTATTTCAGTTAGAATCATCGTACCTGAATCCACTCATTATGCTGCTACGGGCCTGATGACATAGATTTCATTGCTGAGCGATATTGCATTGTACGTAAGAACCACAACTTCTTTATCCAGTTTTCAGTTTCTGCGATATTGAACTTGTTCCGTAAACGAGGTTCTAGTAAACAGAGCCGTCCCAAACTTTGGGGTGGCTGTGTCTTTTTGATTTTAATTTCCCTAAGCTATAGGACCATAAGTGGAAGTGCCCTAGGCTCTGTTGCTTTGTTTTTTAGATGTTTCAGGAAACACCATACACTTCTCCAGAGTGGCGGGTGGCAATTTACATCCCGCCCATCAGCATAACAAGGCCCCCAGTTCTCCATGGACTGTCCTGCCTTTCTGGATTTTACACTTTTTTCAGATTGCCCTTTTGACCGGGGGGAAGTGAGACTTCATTGTAGTGCAGATTTCCTTTGCAAGCTTGCTTGGTTGGCCAAAAAGGGCGTATGCGTTTTTTCCTGAATATATTCAGGAAAAAACGCATACGCCCTTTTTGGCCAAGTGCATCACTGTGGACGTTCTGCGTCTTTTCCTATGCTTTAAATGCAATTCCAGTCTACCTCCTGAAATCGGTTTCCTGCAATTCTGCCCCGCTTTCAAGTCCTCTTGGCAGCCTTACTTCAATATATTTTTGGACGATAGCTGTCATTTATAACTCTGCAGGTTTGTGAATTACAGTGCCCCTGAGCTCCTTTCTTCAACTCGCTTTCTTGTGAGCTGGCCGCAACACCGCAGGATTGCTTCAGGGCCTAATCTGGTTCCGGCACGGCACGCTGAGCCTTTGGTTAATTCCCTTTCCTGGTGGGAAATGAGAGTTAAATTTGCCCGTCCAGACACCTCCAGCTAATCTCTCATTGGTTCTCCCTATTCCTGTTCATCTTCCACAGAAATTGCAAACTGGGCCAAACAGGAGGTTCAAGGCACTGACTCTCCAAGTGGGGAGAGTGTTAGTAAAGCGTCTGGAATGTTGCACCCGAGTACCAGGGGACGAAAACTGAGACACATTTGAACACGTTTCCCGATCACACGGTGGATCATACTCTGGGTTCCACATGCATGTTTTAGCTGAAGGAAGAATCCCTTCAACCTGGAGACTTGAGACCCATGGAATGGCTACCATGCAATATGACTTCAAAGGGTCTGCATTTGCTCACCGAACCTCACCAATCCTATCACTGCTGCATTTATGCCGCTGTACACACACTTGATTCTCTTTCGGAACATAGCAATCCATAGGTTTTACGATTCCTACTAGTCAGGTATACTCCTAGGCGTTTAATATGGGGTGTTGAGTCCATTTCGTTGAGCAAGGAGTAGCTCTTGTCTATTACATATTTGGCTTATGGAATGGTATCTGTGCTCATTTCAATCTCTGGTTTTATGGAGCACCCCAACTCACCTTTCCCCTTAAGCAAGCATAAGTTGGTTTTCTAAATTTGAGACCCTGTTCTGTTTTGTAATTCAGTTCCTGTGTAACCAAGTTTACATTCCGTGTATTCGTGATATCTTATGATGTTTCTTCTTCTGTGTGACTTATTTCAGTTAGAATCATCGTACCTGAATCCACTCATTATGCTGCTACGGGCCTGATGACATAGATTTCATTGCTGAGCGATATTGCATTGTACGTAAGTACCACAACTTCTTTATCCAGTTTTCAGTTTCTGCGATATTGAACTTGTACCGTAAACGAGGTTCTAGTAAACAGAGCCGTCCCAAATTTTGGGGTGGCTGTGTCTTTTTGATTTTAATTTCCCTAAGCTATAGGACCATAAGTGGAAGTGCCCTAGGCTCTGTTGCTTTGTTTTTTAGATTTTTCAGGAAACACCATACACTTCTCCAGAGTGGCGGGTGGCAATTTACATCCCGCCCATCAGCATAACAAGGTCCCCAGTTCTCCATGGACTGTCCCGCCTTTCTGGATTTTACACTTTTTTCAGATTGCCCTTTTGACCGGGGGGAAGTGAGACTTCATTGTAGTGCAGATTTCCTTTGCAAGCTTGCTTGGTTGGCCAAAAAGGGCGTATGCGTTTTTTCCTGAATATATTCAGGAAAAAACGCATACGCCCTTTTTTGCCAAGTGCATCATTGTAGACATTCTGCATTTTTTCCTATGCTTTATATGCAATTCCAGTCTACCTCCTAAAATCGGTTTCCTGCAATTCTGCCCTGCTTTAAAGTCCTCTTGGCAGCCTTACTTCAATATATTTTTGGACGATAGCTGTCATTTATAACTCTGCAGGTTTGTGAATTACAGTGCCCCTGAGCTCCTTTCTTCAACTCGCTTTCTTGTGAGCTGGCCGCAACACCGCAGGATTGCTTCAGGGCCTAATCTGGTTCCGACACGGCACGCTGAGCCTTTGGTTAATTCCCCTTCCTGGTGGGAAATGAGAGTTAAATTTGCCCGTCCAGACACCTCCAGCTAGTCTCTCATTGGTTCTCCCTATTCCTGTTCATCTTCCACAGAAATTGCAAACTGGGCCAAACAGGAGGTTCAAGGCACTGACTCTCCAAGTGGGGAGAGTGTTAGTAAAGCGTCTGGAATGTTGCACCCGAGGACCAGGGGACGAAAACTGAGACACATTTGAACACGTTTCCCGATCACACGGTGGATCATACTTTGGGATCCACATGCATGTTTTAGCTGAAGGAAGAATCCCTTCAACCTGGAGAGTTGAGACCCATGGAATGGCTACCATGCAATATGACTTCAAAGGGTCTGCATTTGCTCACCGAACCTCACCAATCCTATCACTGCTGCGTTTATGCCGCTGTACACATGCTTGATTCTCTTTCGGAGACATAGCAATCCATAGGTTTTACGATTCCTACTAGTCAGGTATACTCTTAGGCATTTAATATGGGGTGTTGAGTCCATTTCGTTGAACAAGGAGTATCTCTTGTCTATTACATATTTGGCTTATGGAATGGTATCTGTGCTCATTTCAATCTCTGGTTTTATGGAGCACCCCAACTCACCTTTCCCCTTAAGCAAGCATAAGTTGGTTTTCTAAATTTGAGACCCTGTTCTGTTTTGTAATTCAGTTCCTGTGTAGCCAAGTTTACATTCCGTGTATTAGTGATAACTTATGATGTTTCTTTTTCTGTGTGACTTATTTCAGTTAGAATCATCGTAGCTGAATCCACTCATTATGCTGCTACGGGCCTGATGACATAGATTTCATTGCTGAGTGATATTGCATTGTACGTAAGTACCACAACTTCTTTATCCAGTTTTCGCTTTCTGCGATATTGAACTTGTACCATAAACAAGGTTCTAGTAAACAGAGTCGTCCCAAACTTTGGGGTGGCTGTGTCTTTTTTATTTTAATTTCCCTAAGCTATAGGACCATAGGTGGAAGTGCCCTAGGCTCTTTTGCTTTGTTTTTTCGATATTTCAGGAAACACCATACACTTCTGCAGAGTGGCGGGTGGCAATTTACATCCCGCCCATCAGCATAACAAGGCCTCCAGTTCTCCATGGACTGTCCCGCCTTTCTGGATTTTACACTTTTTTCAGATGGCCCTTTTGACCGGGGGGAAGTGAGACTTCATTGTAGTGCAGATTTCCTTTGCAAGCTTGCTTGGTTGGCCAAAAAGGGCGTATGCGATTTTTCCTGAATATATTCAGAAAAAAACGCATACGCCGTTTTTGGCCAAGTGCATCATTGTGGACATTCTGCGTCTTTTCCTATGCTTTAAATGCAATTCCAGTCTACCTCCTAAAATCGGTTTCCTGCAATTCTGCCCTGCTTTCAAGTCCTCTTGGCAGCCTTACTTCAATATATTTTTGGACGATAGCTGTCATTTATAACTCTGCAGGTTTGTGAATTACAGTGCTCCTGAGCTCCTTTCTTCAACTCGCTTTCTTGTGAGCTGGCCGCAACACCGCAGGATTGCTTCAGGGCCTAATCTGGTTCCGGCACGGCACGCTGAGCCTTTGGTTAATTCCCCTTCCTGGTGGGAAATGAGAGTTAAATTTGCCCGTCCAGAAACATCCAGTTAGTCTCTCATTGGTTCTCCCTATTCCTGTTCATCTTCCACAGAAATTGCAAACTGGGCCAAACAGGAGGTTCAAGGCACTGACTCTCCATGTGGGGAGAGTGTTAGTAAAGCGTCTGGAATGTTGCACTCGAGTACCAGGGGACGAAAACTGAGACACATTTGAACACGTTTCCCGATCGCACGGTGGATCATACTCTGGGTTCCACATGCATGTTTTAGCTGAAGGAAGAATCCTTTCAACCTGGAGAGTTGAGACCCATGGAATGGCTACCATGCAATATGACTTCAAAGGGTCTGCATTTGCTCACCGAACCTTACCAATCCTATCACTGCTGTGTTTATGCCGCTGTACGTACGCTTGATTCTCTTTCGGAGACATAGCAATCCATAGGTTTTAAGATTCCTACTAGTCAGGTATACTCTTAGGCATTTAATATGGGGTGTTGAGTCCATTTCGTTGAGCAAGGAGTAGCTCTTGTCTATTACATATTTGCCTTATGGAATGGTATCTGTGCTCATTTAAATCTCTGGTTTTATGCAGCACCCCAACTCACCTTTCCCCTTAAGCAAGCATAAGTTGGTTTTCTAAATTTGAGACCCTGTTCTGTTTTGTAATTCAGTTCCTGTGTAGCCAAGTTTACATTCCGTGTATTCGTGATATCTTATGATGTTTCTTTTTCTGTGTGACTTATTTCAGTTAGAATCATCGTACCTGAATCCACTCATTATGCTGCTACGGGCCTGATGACATAGATTTCATTGCTGAGCGATATTGCATTGTACGTAAGTACCACAACTTCTTTATCCATTTTTCGCATTCTGCGATATTGAACTTGTGCCGTAAATTAGGTTCCAGTAAACAGAGCCGTCCCAAACTTTGGGGTGGCTGTGTCTTTTTGATTTTAATTTCCCTAAGCTATAGGACCATAAGTGGAAGTGCCCTAGCCTCTGTTGCTTTGTTTTTTAGATGTTTCAGGAAACACCATACACTTCTCCAGAGTGGCGGGTGGCAATTTACATCCCGCCCATCAGCATAACAAGGCCCCCAGTTCTCCATGGACTGTTCTGCATTTCTGGATTTTACACTTTTCTCAGATTGCCCTTTTGCCCGGGTTGAAGTGAGACTTCATTGTAGTGCAGATTTCCTTTGCAAGCTTGCTTGGTTGGCCAAAAAGGGCGTATGCGTTTTTTCCTGAATATATTCAGGAAACAACGCATACGCCCTTTTTGGCCAAGTGCATCACTGTGGACGTTCTGCCTCTTTTCCTATGCTTAAAATGCAATTCCAGTCTACCTCCTGAAATCGGTTTCCTGCTATTCTGCCCCGCTTTCAAGTCCTCTTGGCAGCCTGACTTCAAAATATTTTTGGACGATAGCTGTCATTTATAACTCTGCAGGTTTGTGAATTACAGTGCCCCTGAGCTCCTTTCTTCAACTCGCTTTCTTGTGAGCTGGCCGCAACACGGCAGGATTGCTTCAGGCCCTAATCTGGTTCCGGCACGGCACGCTGAGCCTTTGGTTAATTCCTCTTCCTGGTGGGAAATGAGAGTTAAATTTGCCCGTCCAGACACCTCCAGCTAGTCTATCATTGGTTCTCCCTATTCCTGTTCATCTTCCACAGAAATTGCAAACTGGGCCAAACAGGAGGTTCAAGGCACTGACTCTCCAACTGGGGAGAGTGTTAGTAAAGCGTCTGGAATGTTGCACCCGAGGACCAGGGGACGAAAACTGAGACACATTTGAACACGTTTCCCGATCACACGGTGGATCATACTCTGGGTTCCACATGCATGTTTTAGCTGAAGGAAGAATCCCTTCAACCTGGAGACTTGAGACCCATGGAATGGCTACCATGCAATATGACTTCAAAGGGTCTGCATTTGCTCACCGAACATCACCAATCCTATCACTGCTGCGTTTATGCCGCTGTACACACACTTGATTCTCTTTCGGAACATAGCAATCCATAGGTTTTAAGATTCCTACTAGTCAGGTATACTCTTAGGCATTTAATATGGGGTGTTGAGTCCATTTCGTTGAGCAAGGAGTAGCTCTTGTCTATTACATATTTGGCTTATGGAATGGTATCTGTGCTCATTTCAATCTCTGGTTTTATGGAGCACCCCAACTCACCTTTCCCCTTAAGCAAGCATAAGTTGGTTTTCTAAATTTGAGACCCTGTTCTGTTTTGTAATTCAGTTCCTGTGTAACAAAGTTTACATTCCGTGTATTCGTGATATCTTATGATGTTTCTTTTTCTGTGTGACTTATTTCAGTTAGAATCATCGTACCTGAATCCACTCATTATGCTGCTACGGGCCTGATGACATAGATTTCATTGCTGAGCGACATTGCATTGTACGTAAGAACCACAACTTCTTTATCCAGTTTTCAGTTTCTGCGATATTGAACTTGTTCCGTAAACGAGGTTCTAGTAAACAGAGCCGTCCCAAACTTTGGGGTGGCTGTGTCTTTTTGATTTTAATTTCCCTAAGCTATAGGACCATAAGTGGAAGTGCCCTAGGCTCTGTTGCTTTGTTTTTTAGATGTTTCAGGAAACACCATACACTTCTCCAGAGTGGCGGGTGGCAATTTACATCCCGCCCATCAGCATAACAAGGCCCCCAGTTCTCCATGGACTGTCCTGCCTTTCTGGATTTTACACTTTTTTCAGATTGCCCTTTTGACCGGGGGGAAGTGAGACTTCATTGTAGTGCAGATTTCCTTTGCAAGCTTGCTTGGTTGGCCAAAAAGGGCGTATGCGTTTTTTCCTGAATATATTCAGGAAAAAACGCATACGCCCTTTTTGGCCAAGTGCATCACTGTGGACGTTCTGCGTCTTTTCCTATGCTTTAAATGCAATTCCAGTCTACCTCCTGAAATCGGTTTCCTGCAATTCTGCCCCGCTTTCAAGTCCTCTTTGCAGCCTTACTTCAATATATTTTTGGACGATAGCTGTCATTTATAACTCTGCAGGTTTGTGAATTACAGTGCCCCTGAGCTCCTTTCTTCAACTCGCTTTCTTGTGAGCTGGCCGCAACACCGCAGGATTGCTTCAGGGCCTAATCTGGTTCCGGCACGGCACGCTGAGCCTTTGGTTAATTCCCCTTCCTGGTGGGAAATGAGAGTTAAATTTGCCCGTCCAGACACCTCCAGCTAATCTCTCATTGGTTCTCCCTATTCCTGTTCATCTTCCACAGAAATTGCAAACTGGGCCAAACAGGAGGTTCAAGGCACTGACTCTCCAAGTGGGGAGAGTGTTAGTAAAGCGTCTGGAATGTTGCACCCGAGTACCAGGGGACGAAAACTGAGACACATTTGAACACGTTTCCCGATCACACGGTGGATCATACTCTGGGTTCCACATGCATGTTTTAGCTGAAGGAAGAATCCCTTCAACCTGGAGACTTGAGACCCATGGAATGGCTACCATGCAATATGACTTCAAAGGGTCTGCATTTGCTCACCGAACCTCACCAATCCTATCACTGCTGCATTTATGCCGCTGTACACACACTTGATTCTCTTTCGGAACATAGCAATCCATAGGTTTTAAGATTCCTACTAGTCAGGTATACTCCTAGGCGTTTAATATGGGGTGTTGAGTCCATTTCGTTGAGCAAGGAGTAGTTCTTGTCTATTACATATTTGGCTTATGGAATGGTATCTGTGCTCATTTCAATCTCTGGTTTTATGGAGCACCCCAACTCACCTTTCCCCTTAAGCAAGCATAAGTTGGTTTTCTAAATTTGAGACCCTGTTCTGTTTTGTAATTCAGTTCCTGTGTAACAAAGTTTACATTCCGTGTATTCGTGATATCTTATGATGTTTCTTTTTCTGTGTGACTTATTTCAGTTAGAATCATCGTACCTGAATCCACTCATTATGCTGCTACGGGCCTGATGACATAGATTTCATTGCTGAGCGATATTGCATTGTACGTAAGAACCACAACTTCTTTATCCAGTTTTCAGTTTCTGCGATATTGAACTTGTTCCGTAAACGAGGTTCTAGTAAACAGAGCCGTCCCAAACTTTGGGGTGGCTGTGTCTTTTTGATTTTAATTTCCCTAAGCTATAGGACCATAAGTGGAAGTGCCCTAGGCTCTGTTGCTTTGTTTTTTAGATGTTTCAGGAAACACCATACACTTCTCCAGAGTGGCGGGTGGCAATTTACATCCCGCCCATCAGCATAACAAGGCCCCCAGTTCTCCATGGACTGTCCTGCCTTTCTGGATTTTACACTTTTTTCAGATTGCCCTTTTGACCGGGGGGAAGTGAGACTTCATTGTAGTGCAGATTTCCTTTGCAAGCTTGCTTGGTTGGCCAAAAAGGGCGTATGCGTTTTTTCCTGAATATATTCAGGAAAAAACGCATACGCCCTTTTTGGCCAAGTGCATCACTGTGGACGTTCTGCGTCTTTTCCTATGCTTTAAATGCAATTCCAGTCTACCTCCTGAAATCGGTTTCCTGCAATTCTGCCCCGCTTTCAAGTCCTCTTGGCAGCCTTACTTCAATATATTTTTGGACGATAGCTGTCATTTATAACTCTGCAGGTTTGTGAATTACAGTGCCCCTGAGCTCCTTTCTTCAACTCGCTTTCTTGTGAGCTGGCCGCAACACCGCAGGATTGCTTCAGGGCCTAATCTGGTTCCGGCACGGCACGCTGAGCCTTTGGTTAATTCCCTTTCCTGGTGGGAAATGAGAGTTAAATTTGCCCGTCCAGACACCTCCAGCTAATCTCTCATTGGTTCTCCCTATTCCTGTTCATCTTCCACAGAAATTGCAAACTGGGCCAAACAGGAGGTTCAAGGCACTGACTCTCCAAGTGGGGAGAGTGTTAGTAAAGCGTCTGGAATGTTGCACCCGAGTACCAGGGGACGAAAACTGAGACACATTTGAACACGTTTCCCGATCACACGGTGGATCATACTCTGGGTTCCACATGCATGTTTTAGCTGAAGGAAGAATCCCTTCAACCTGGAGACTTGAGACCCATGGAATGGCTACCATGCAATATGACTTCAAAGGGTCTGCATTTGCTCACCGAACCTCACCAATCCTATCACTGCTGCGTTTATGCCGCTGTACACACACTTGATTCTCTTTCGGAACATAGCAATCCATAGGTTTTACGATTCCTACTAGTCAGGTATACTCCTAGGCGTTTAATATGGGGTGTTGAGTCCATTTCGTTGAGCAAGGAGTAGCTCTTGTCTATTACATATTTGGCTTATGGAATGGTATCTGTGCTCATTTCAATCTCTGGTTTTATGGAGCACCCCAACTCACCTTTCCCCTTAAGCAAGCATAAGTTGGTTTTCTAAATTTGAGACCCTGTTCTGTTTTGTAATTCAGTTCCTGTGTAACCAAGTTTACATTCCGTGTATTCGTGATATCTTATGATGTTTCTTTTTCTGTGTGACTTATTTCAGTTAGAATCATCGTACCTGAATCCACTCATTATGCTGCTACGGGCCTGATGACATAGATTTCATTGCTGAGCGATATTGCATTGTACGTAAGTACCACAACTTCTTTATCCAGTTTTCAGTTTCTGCGATATTGAACTTGTACCGTAAACGAGGTTCTAGTAAACAGAGCCGTCCCAAATTTTGGGGTGGCTGTGTCTTTTTGATTTTAATTTCCCTAAGCTATAGGACCATAAGTGGAAGTGCCCTAGGCTCTGTTGCTTTGTTTTTTAGATTTTTCAGGAAACACCATACACTTCTCCAGAGTGGCGGGTGGCAATTTACATCCCGCCCATCAGCATAACAAGGTCCCCAGTTCTCCATGGACTGTCCCGCCTTTCTGGATTTTACACTTTTTTCAGATTGCCCTTTTGACCGGGGGGAAGTGAGACTTCATTGTAGTGCAGATTTCCTTTGCAAGCTTGCTTGGTTGGCCAAAAAGGGCGTATGCGTTTTTTCCTGAATATATTCAGGAAAAAACGCATACGCCCTTTTTTGCCAAGTGCATCATTGTAGACATTCTGCATTTTTTCCTATGCTTTATATGCAATTCCAGTCTACCTCCTAAAATCGGTTTCCTGCAATTCTGCCCTGCTTTAAAGTCCTCTTGGCAGCCTTACTTCAATATATTTTTGGACGATAGCTGTCATTTATAACTCTGCAGGTTTGTGAATTACAGTGCCCCTGAGCTCCTTTCTTCAACTCGCTTTCTTGTGAGCTGGCCGCAACACCGCAGGATTGCTTCAGGGCCTAATCTGGTTCCGACACGGCAGGCTGAGCCTTTGGTTAATTCCCCTTCCTGGTGGGAAATGAGAGTTAAATTTGCCCGTCCAGACACCTCCAGCTAGTCTCTCATTGGTTCTCCCTATTCCTGTTCATCTTCCACAGAAATTGCAAACTGGGCCAAACAGGAGGTTCAAGGCACTGACTCTCCAAGTGGGGAGAGTGTTAGTAAAGCGTCTGGAATGTTGCACCCGAGGACCAGGGGACGAAAACTGAGACACATTTGAACACGTTTCCCGATCACACGGTGGATCATACTTTGGGTTCCACATGCATGTTTTAGCTGAAGGAAGAATCCCTTCAACCTGGAGAGTTGAGACCCATGGAATGGCTACCATGCAATATGACTTCAAAGGGTCTGCATTTGCTCACCGAACCTCACCAATCCTATCACTGCTGCGTTTATGCCGCTGTACACATGCTTGATTCTCTTTCGGAGACATAGCAATCCATAGGTTTTACGATTCCTACTAGTCAGGTATACTCTTAGGCATTTAATATGGGGTGTTGAGTCCATTTCGTTGAACAAGGAGTATCTCTTGTCTATTACATATTTGGCTTATGGAATGGTATCTGTGCTCATTTCAATCTCTGGTTTTATGGAGCACCCCAACTCACCTTTCCCCTTAAGCAAGCATAAGTTGGTTTTCTAAATTTGAGACCCTGTTCTGTTTTGTAATTCAGTTCCTGTGTAGCCAAGTTTACATTCCGTGTATTAGTGATAACTTATGATGTTTCTTTTTCTGTGTGACTTATTTCAGTTAGAATCATCGTAGCTGAATCCACTCATTATGCTGCTACGGGCCTGATGACATAGATTTCATTGCTGAGTGATATTGCATTGTACGTAAGTACCACAACTTCTTTATCCAGTTTTCGCTTTCTGCGATATTGAACTTGTACCATAAACAAGGTTCTAGTAAACAGAGTCGTCCCAAACTTTGGGGTGGCTGTGTCTTTTTGATTTTAATTTCCCTAAGCTATAGGACCATAGGTGGAAGTGCCCTAGGCTCTTTTGCTTTGTTTTTTCGATGTTTCAGGAAACACCATACACTTCTGCAGAGTGGCGGGTGGCAATTTACATCCCGCCCATCAGCATAACAAGGCCTCCAGTTCTCCATGGACTGTCCCGCCTTTCTGGATTTTACACTTTTTTCAGATGGCCCTTTTGACCGGGGGGAAGTGAGACTTCATTGTAGTGCAGATTTCCTTTGCAAGCTTGCTTGGTTGGCCAAAAAGGGCGTATGCGATTTTTCCTGAATATATTCAGAAAAAAACGCATACGCCGTTTTTGGCCAAGTGCATCATTGTGGACATTCTGCGTCTTTTCCTATGCTTTAAATGCAATTCCAGTCTACCTCCTAAAATCGGTTTCCTGCAATTCTGCCCTGCTTTCAAGTCCTCTTGGCAGCCTTACTTCAATATATTTTTGGACGATAGCTGTCATTTATAACTCTGCAGGTTTGTGAATTACAGTGCTCCTGAGCTCCTTTCTTCAACTCGCTTTCTTGTGAGCTGGCCGCAACACCGCAGGATTGCTTCAGGGCCTAATCTGGTTCCGGCACGGCACGCTGAGCCTTTGGTTAATTCCCCTTCCTGGTGGGAAATGAGAGTTAAATTTGCCCGTCCAGAAACATCCAGTTAGTCTCTCATTGGTTCTCCCTATTCCTGTTCATCTTCCACAGAAATTGCAAACTGGGCCAAACAGGAGGTTCAAGGCACTGACTCTCCAAGTGGGGAGAGTGTTAGTAAAGCGTCTGGAATGTTGCACTCGAGTACCAGGGGACGAAAACTGAGACACATTTGAACACGTTTCCCGATCGCACGGTGGATCATACTCTGGGTTCCACATGCATGTTTTAGCTGAAGGAAGAATCCTTTCAACCTGGAGAGTTGAGACCCATGGAATGGCTACCATGCAATATGACTTCAAAGGGTCTGCATTTGCTCACCGAACCTTACCAATCCTATCACTGCTGTGTTTATGCCGCTGTACGTACGCTTGATTCTCTTTCGGAGACATAGCAATCCATAGGTTTTAAGATTCCTACTAGTCAGGTATACTCTTAGGCATTTAATATGGGGTGTTGAGTCCATTTCGTTGAGCAAGGAGTAGCTCTTGTCTATTACATATTTGCCTTATGGAATGGTATCTGTGCTCATTTAAATCTCTGGTTTTATGCAGCACCCCAACTCACCTTTCCCCTTAAGCAAGCATAAGTTGGTTTTCTAAATTTGAGACCCTGTTCTGTTTTGTAATTCAGTTCCTGTGTAGCCAAGTTTACATTCCGTGTATTCGTGATATCTTATGATGTTTCTTTTTCTGTGTGACTTATTTCAGTTAGAATCATCGTACCTGAATCCACTCATTATGCTGCTACGGGCCTGATGACATAGATTTCATTGCTGAGCGATATTGCATTGTACGTAAGTACCACAACTTCTTTATCCATTTTTCGCATTCTGCGATATTGAACTTGTGCCGTAAATTAGGTTCCAGTAAACAGAGCCGTCCCAAACTTTGGGGTGGCTGTGTCTTTTTGATTTTAATTTCCCTAAGCTATAGGACCATAAGTGGAAGTGCCCTAGCCTCTGTTGCTTTGTTTTTTAGATGTTTCAGGAAACACCATACACTTCTCCAGAGTGGCGGGTGGCAATTTACATCCCGCCCATCAGCATAACAAGGCCCCCAGTTCTCCATGGACTGTTCTGCATTTCTGGATTTTACACTTTTCTCAGATTGCCCTTTTGCCCGGGTTGAAGTGAGACTTCATTGTAGTGCAGATTTCCTTTGCAAGCTTGCTTGGTTGGCCAAAAAGGGCGTATGCGTTTTTTCCTGAATATATTCAGGAAACAACGCATACGCCCTTTTTGGCCAAGTGCATCACTGTGGACGTTCTGCCTCTTTTCCTATGCTTAAAATGCAATTCCAGTCTACCTCCTGAAATCGGTTTCCTGCTATTCTGCCCCGCTTTCAAGTCCTCTTGGCAGCCTGACTTCAAAATATTTTTGGACGATAGCTGTCATTTATAACTCTGCAGGTTTGTGAATTACAGTGCCCCTGAGCTCCTTTCTTCAACTCGCTTTCTTGTGAGCTGGCCGCAACACGGCAGGATTGCTTCAGGCCCTAATCTGGTTCCGGCACGGCACGCTGAGCCTTTGGTTAATTCCTCTTCCTGGTGGGAAATGAGAGTTAAATTTGCCCGTCCAGACACCTCCAGCTAGTCTCTCATTGGTTCTCCCTATTCCTGTTCATCTTCCGCAGAAATTGCAAACTGGCCCAAACAGGAGGTTCAAGGCACTGACTCTCCAAGTGGGGAGAGTGTTAGTAAAGCGTCTGGAATGTTGCACCCGAGTACCAGGGGATGAAAACTGAGACACATTTGAACACGTTTCCCGATCACACGGTGGATCATACTCTGGGTTCCACATGCATGTTTTAGCTGAAGGAAGAATCCCTTCAACCTGGAGAGTTGAGACCCATGGAATGGCTACCATGCAATATGACTTCAAAGGGTCTGCATTTGCTCACCGAACCTCACCAATCCTATCACTGTTTCGTTTATGCCGCTGTACACACACTTGATTCTCTTTCGGAGACGTAGCAATCCATAGGTTTAAGATTCTTACTAGTCAGGTATACTCTTAGGCGTTTAATATGGGGTGTTGCGTCCATTTTTTGTGCAAGGAGTAGCTCTTGTCTATTACATATTTGGCTTATGGAATGGTATCTGTGCTCATTTCAATCTCTGGTTTTATGGAGCACCCCAAGTCACCTTTCCCCTTAAGCAAGCATAAGTTGGTTTTCTAAATTTGAGACCCTGTTCTGTTTTGTAATTCAGTTCCTGTGTAGCCAAGTTTTCATTCTGTGTATTAGTGATATCTTATGATGTTTCTTTTTCTGTGTGACTTATTTCAGTTAGAATCATCGTACCTGAATCCACTCATTATGCTGCTACGGGCCTGATGACATAGATTTCATTGCTGAGCATTATTGCATTTTACGTAAGTACCACAACTTCTTTATCCAGTTTTCACTTTCTGCGATATTGAACTTGTACCGTAAACGAGGTTCTAGTAAAAAGAGCCGTCCCAAACATTGGGGTGGCTGTGTCTTTTTGATTTTAATTTCCCTAAGCTATAGGACCATAAGTGGAAGTTTCCTAGGCTCTGTTGCTTTGTTTTTTAGATGTTTCAGGAAACACCATACACTACTCCAGAGTGGCGGGTGGCAATTTACATCCCGCCCATCAGCAAAAAAAGGCCCCCAGTTCTCCATGGACTGTCCTGCCTTTCTGGATTTTACACTTTTTTCAGATGGCCCTTTTGACCGGGGGGAAGTGAGACTTCATTGTAGTGCAGATTTCATTTGCAAGCTTGCTTGGTTGGCCAAAAAGGGGGTATGCTTTTTTTCCTGAATATATTCAGGAAAAAACGCATACGCCCTTTTTGGCCAAGTGCATCATTGTGGACGTTCTGCCTATTTTCCTATGCTTACCACAACTTCTTTATCCAGTTTTCGCTTTCTGCGATATTGAACTTGTACCGTAAACGAGGTTCTAGTAAACAGAGCTGTCCCAAACTTTGGGGTGGCTGTGTCTTTTTGATTTTAATTTCCCTAAGCTATAGGACCATAAGTGGAAGTGCCCTAGGCTCTGTTGCTTTGTTTTTTAGATGTTTCAGGAAACACCATACACTTCTCCAGAGTGGAAGGTGGCAATTTACTTCCCGCCCATCAGCATAACAAGGCCCCCAATTCTCCAGGGACTGTCCTGCCTTTCTGGATTTTACACTTTTTTCAGATGGCCCCTTTGACCGGGGGGAAGTGAGACTTCATTGTAGTGCATATTTCCTTTGCAACCTTGCTTGGTTGGCCAAAAAGGTCGTATCCGTTTTTTCCTGAATATAAACGCATACGCCCTTTTTGGCCAAGTGCATCACTGTGGACGTTCTGCCTCTTTTCCTATGCTTAAAATGCACTTCCAGTCTACCTCCTGAAATTGGTTTCCTGCTTTCTGCCCCGCTTTCAAGTCCTCTTGGCAGCCTGACGTCAAAATATTTTTGGACGATAGCTGTCATTTATAACTCTGCAGGTTTGTGAATTACAGTGCCCCTGAGCTCCTTTCTTCAACTCGCTTTCTTGTGAGCTGGCCGAAACACGGCAGGATTGCTTCAGGCCCTAATCTGGTTCCGGCACGGCACGCTGAGCCTTTGGTTAATTCCTCTTCCTGGTGGGAAATGAGAGTTAAATTTGCCCGTCCAGACACCTCCAGCTAGTCTCTCATTGGTTCTCCCTATTCCTGTTCATCTTCCGCAGAAATTGCAAACTGGCCCAAACAGGAGGTTCAAGGCACTGACTCTCCAAGTGGTGAGAGTGTTAGTAAAGCGTCTGGAATGTTGCACCCGAGTACCAGGGGATGAAAACTGAGACACATTTGAACACGTTTCCCGATCACACGGTGGATCATACTCTGGGTTCCACATGCATGTTTTAGCTGAAGGAAGAATCCCTTCAACCTGGAGAGTTGAGACCCATGGAATGGCTACCATGCAATATGACTTCAAAGGGTCTGCATTTGCTCACCGAACCTCACCAATCCTATCACTGCTGCGTTTATGCCGCTGTACACACGCTTGATTCTCTTTTGGAGACATAGCAATCCATAGGTTTTAAGATTCCTACTAGTCAGGTATACTCTTAGGCATTTAATATGGGGTGTTGAGTCCATTTCGTTGAACAAGGAGTAGCTCTTGTCTATTACATATTTGGCTTATGGAACGGTATCTGTGCTCATTTCAATCTCTGGTTTTATGGAGCACCCCAACTCACGTTTCCCCTTAAGCAAGCATAAGTTGGTTTTCTAAATTTGAGACCGTGTTCTGTTTTGTAATTCAGTTCCTGCGTAGCCAAGTTTACATTCCGTGTATTCGTGATATCTTATGATGTTTCTTTTTCTGTGTGACTTATTTCAGTTAGAATCATCGTACCTGAATCCACTCATTATGCTGCTACGGGCCTGATGACATAGATTTCATTGCTGAGCAATATTGCATTGTACGTAAGTACCACAAATTCTTTATCCATTTTTCGCATTCTGCGATATTGAACTTGTGCCGTAAATGAGGTTCTAGTAAACAGAGCCGTCCCAAACTTTGGGGTGGCTGCGTCTTTTTGATTGTAATTTCCCTAAGCTATAGGACCATAAGTGGAAGTGCCCTAGGCTCTGTTGCTTTGTTTTTTAGATGTTTCAGGAAACACCATACACTTCTCCAGAGTGGCGGGTGGCAATTTACATCCCGCCCATCAGCACAACAAGGCCCCCAGTTCTCCATGGACTGTCCTGCCTTTCTGGATTTTACACTTTTTTCAGATGGCCCTTTTGACCGGGGGGAAGTGAGACTTCATTGTAGTGCAGATTTCCTTTGCAAGCTTGCTTGGTTGGCCAAAAAGTGCGTATGCGTTTTTTCCTGAATATATTCAGGAAAAAACGCATACGCCCTTTTTGGCAAAGTGCATCATTGTGTATGTTCTGCGTCTTTTCCTATGCTTTAAATGCAATTCCAGTCTACCTCCTGAAATCGGTTTCCTGCAATTCTGCCCCGATTTCAAGTCCTCTTGGCAGCCTTACTTCAATATATTTTTGGACGATAGCTGTCATTTATAACTCTGCAGGTTTGTGAATTACAGTGTCCCTGAGCTCCTTTCTTCAACTTGTTTTCTTGTGAGCTGGCCGCAGCACCGCAGGATTGCTTCAGGGCCTAATCCGGATCCGGCACGGCACGCTGAGCCTTTGGTTAATTCCTCTTCCTGGTGGGAAATGAGAGTTAAATTTGCCCGTCCAGACACCTCCAGCTAGTCTCTCATTGGTTCTCCCTATTCCTGTTCATCTTCCACAGAAATTGCAAACTGGCCCAAACAGGAGGTTCAAGGCACTGACTCTCCAAGTGGGGAGAGTGTTAGTAAAGCGTCTGGAATGTTGCACCCGAGTACCAGGGGACGAAAACTGAGACACATTTGAACACGTTTCCCGATCACACGGTGGATCATACTCTGGGTTCCACATGCATGTTTTAGCTGAAGGAAGAATCCCTTCGATCTGGAGAGTTGACACCCATGGAATGGCCCATGCAATATGACTTCAAAGGGTCTGCATTTGCTCACCGAACCTCACCAATCCTATCACTGTTGCGTTTATGCTGCTGTACACATGCTTCATTCTCTTTCAGAGACATATCCATCCATAGGTTTTAAGATTCTTACTAGTCAGGTATACTCCTAGGCGTTTAATATGGGGTGTTGAGTCCATTTCGTTGAGCAAGGAGTAGCTCTTGTCTATTACATATTTGGCTTATGGAATGGTATCTGTGCTCATTTCAATCTCTGGTTTTATGGAGCACCCCAACTCACCTTTCCCCTTAAGCAAGCATAAGTTGGTTTTCTCAATTTGAGACCGTGTTCTGTTTTGTAATTCAGTTCCTGTGTAGCCAAGTTTACATTCCGTGTATTAGTGATATCTTATGATGTTTCTTTTTCTGTGTGACTTATTTCAGTTAGAATCATCGTACCTGAATCCACTCATTATGCTGCTACGGGCCTGATGACATAGATTTCATTGCTGAGCGATATTGCATTCTACGTAACTACCACATCTTCTTTATCCATTTTTCGCATTCTGCGATATTGAACTTGTGCCGTAAATTAGGTTCTAGTAAACAGAGCCGTCCCAAACTTTGGGGTGGCTGTGTCTTTTTGATTGTAATTTCCCTAAGCTATAGGACCATAAGTGGAAGTGCCCTAGGCTCTGTTGCTTTGTTTTTTAGATGTTTCAGGACACACCATACACTTCTCCAGAGTGGCGGGTGGCACTTTACATCCCGCCCATCAGCATAACAAGGCCCCCAGTTCTCCATGGACTGTCCTGCCTTTCTGGATTTTACACTTTTTTCAGATGGCCCTTTTGACCGGGGGGAAGTGAGACTTCATTGTAGTGCAGATTTCCTTTGCAAGCTTGCTTGGTTGGCCAAAAAGTGCGTATGCGTTTTTTCCTGAATATATTCAGGAAAAAACGCATACGCACTTTTTGGCCAAGTGCATCACTGTGGACGTTCTGCCTCTTTTCCTATGCTTAAAATGCAATTCCAGTCTACCTCCTGAAATCAGTTTCCTGCAATTCTGCCCCGTTTTCAAGTCCTCTTGGCAGCCTTACTTCAATATATTTTTGGACGATAGCTGTCATTTATAACTTTGCAGGTTTGTGGATTACAGTGCCCCTGAGCTCCTTTCTTCAACACGCTTTCTTGTGAGCTGGCCGCAACACCGCAGGATTGCTTCAGGGCCTAATCTGGTTCCGGCACGGCACGCTGAGCCTTTGGTTAATTCCTCTTCCTGGTGGGAAATGAGAGTTAAATTTGCCCGTCCAGACACCTCCAGCTAGTCTCTCATTGGTTCTCCCTATTCCTGTTCATCTTCCGCAAAAATTGCAAACTGGGCCAAACAGGAGGTTCAAGGCACTGACTCTCCAACTGGGGAGAGTGTTAGTAAAGTGTCTGGAATGTTGCACCCGAGTACCAGGGGACGAAAACTGAGACACATTTGAACACGTTTCCCGATCACACGGTGGATCATACTCTGGGTTCCACATGCATGTTTCAGCTGAAGGAAGAATCCCTTCAACCTGGAGAGTTGAGACCCATGGAATGGCTACCATGCAATATGACTTCAAAGGGTCTGCATTTGCTCACCGAACCTCACCAATCCTATCACTGCTGCTTTTATGCCGCTGTACACACGCTTGATTCTCTTTCGGAGACATAGCAATCCATAAGTTTTAAGATTCCTACTAGTCACGTATACGCTTATGCATTTAATATGGGGTGTTGAGTCCATTTCGTTGAACAAGGAGTATCTCTTGTCTATTACATATTTGGCTTATGGAATGGTACCTGTGCTCATTTCAATCTCTGGTTTTATGGAGCACCCCAACTCACCTTTCCCCTTAAGCAAGCATAAGTTGGTTTTCTAAATTTGAGACCCTGTTCTGTTTTGTAATTCAGTTCCTGTGTAGCCAAGTTTACATTCCGTGTATTCGTGATATCTTATGATGTTTCTTTTTCTGTGTGACTTATTTCAGTTAGAATCATCGTACCTGAATCCACTCATTATGCTGCTACGGGCCTGATGACATAGATTTCATTGCTGAGTGATATTGCAATGTACGTAAGTACCACAACCTCTTTATCCAGTTTTCGCTTTCTGCGATATTGAACTTGTACCGTAAACGAGGTTCTAGTAAACAGAGCCGTCCCAACTTTTGGGGTGGCTGTGTCTTTTTGAATTTAATTTCCCTAAGCTATAGGACCATAAGTGGAAGTGCCCTAGGCTCAGTTGCTTTGTTTTTTAGATGTTTCAGGAAACACCATACACTTCTCCAGAGTGGCGGGTGGCAATTTACATCTCGCCCATCAGCATAACAAGGCCCCCAGTTCTCCATGGACTGTCCTGCCTCTCTGGGTTTTACACTTTTTTCAGATTGCCCTTTTGACCGGGGGAAGTGAGACTTCATTGTAGTGCAGATTTCCTTTACAAGCTTGCTTGGTTTGGCCAAAAAGGGCGTATGCGTTTTTTCCTGAATATATTCAGGAAAAAACGCATACGCACTTTTTGGCCAAGTGCATCATTGTGGACGTTCTGCCTCTTTTCCTATGCTTTAAATGCAATTCCAGTCTACCTCCTGAAATCGGTTTCCAGCAATTCTGCCCCACTTTCAAGTCCTCTTGGCAGCCTTACTTCAATATACTTTTGGACGATAGCTGTCATTTATAACTCTGCAGGTTTGTGAATTACAGTACCCCTGAGCCCCTTTCTTCAACTCGCTTTCTTGTGAGCTGGCCGCAACACCGCAGGATTGCTTCAGGGCCTAATCTGGTTCCGGCACGGCACGCTGAGCCTTTGGTTAATTCCTCTTCCTGGTGGGAAATGAGAGTTAAATTTGCCCGTCCAGACACCTCCAGCTAGTCTCTCATTGGTTCTCCCTATTCCTGTTCATCTTCCGCAGAAATTGCAAACTGGGCCAAACAGGAGGTTCAAGGCACTGACTCTCCAAGTGGGGAGAGTGTTAGTAAAGCGTCTGGAATGTTGCACCCGAGTACCAGGGGAGGGAAACTGAGACATATTTGAACACGTCTCCCGTTCATATGGTTGATCATACTCTGGGTTCCACATGCATGTTTTAGCTGAAGGAAGAATACCTTAAACCTGGGTAGTTGAAACCCGTGGAATGGGTACCATGCAATATGACTTCAAAAGGTCTTCCTTTGCTCACCGAACCTCTCCAATCCTATCACTGCTGCGTTTATGCCCCTGTACACACGCTTGATTCTCTTTTGGAGACATAGCAATCCATAGGTTTTAAGATACTTACTAGTCAGGTACATTCTTAGGCGTTTAATATGGGGTGTTGAGTCCATTTCGTTGAGCAAGGAGTAGCTCTTGTCTATTCCATATTTGGCTTAAGGAACTTTATCTGTGCTCATTGCAATCTCTGGTTTTATGCAGCACCCCAACTCACCTTTCCCCTTAAGCAAGCATAAGATGGTTTCTAAATTTGAGAACCTGTTCTGTTCTGTAATTCAGTTCCTGTGTAGCCCAGTTTACATTCCGTGTTTTAGTGATATCTTATGATGTTTCTTTTTCTGTGTGACTTATTTCAGTTAGAATCATCGTACCTGAATCCACTCATTATGCTGCTACGGGCCTGATGACATAGATTTCATTGCTGAGTGATACTGCATTGTACGTAAGTACCACAAGTTCTTTATCCATTTTTCACTTTCTGTGATATTGAACTTGTACGGTAAACGAGGTTCTTGTAAACAGAGGCGTCCCAAACTTTGGGGTGGCTGTGTCTTTTTGATTTTAATTTCCCTAAGCTATAGGACCATAAGTGGAAGTGCCCTAGGCTCTGTTGCTTTGTTTTTTAGATGTTTCAGTAAACACCATACACTTCTCCCGAGTGTCTGTTGGCAATTTACATCCCGCCCATCAGCATAACAAGGCTCCCAGTTCTCCATGGCCTGTCCTGCCTTTCTGGATTTTACACGTTTTTCAGATGGCCCTTTTGACCGGGGGGAAGTGAGACTTCATTGTAGTGCAGATTTCCTTTGCAAGCTTGCTTGGTTGGCCAAAAAGGGCGTATGCGTTTTTTCCTGAATATATTCAGGAAAAAACGCATACGCCCTTTTTGGCCAAGTGCATCATTGTGGACGTTCTGCCTCTTTTCCTATGCTTTGAATGCAATTCCTGTCTACCTCCTGAAATCGGTTTCCTGCAATTCTGCCCCGCTTTCAAGTCCTCTTCGCAGCCTTACTTCAGTATATTTTTGGACGATAGCTGTCATTTATAACTCTGCAGGTTTGTGAATTACAGTGCCCCTGAGCTCCTTTCTTCAACTCGCTATCTTGTGAGCTGGCCGCAACACCGCAGGATGGCTTCAGGCCCTAATCTGGTTCCGGCACGGCACGCTGAGCCTTTGGTTAATTCCTCTTCCTGGTGGGAAATGAGAGTTAAATTTGCCCGTCCAGACACCTCTGGCTAGTCTCTCATTGGTTCTCGCTATTCCTGTTCATCTTCCGCAGAAATTGCAAACTGGGCCAAACAGGAGGTTAAAGGGACTGACTCTCCAAGTCGGGAGAGTGTTAGTAAAGCATCTGGAATGTTGCACCCGAGTACCAGGGGAGGAAAACTGAAACATATTTGAACACGTCTCCCGTTCACACGGTTGATCATACTCTGGGTTCCACATGCATGTTTTAGCTGAAGGAAGAATACCTTAAACCTGGAGAGTTGAGACCCGTGTAATGGGTACAATGCAATATGACTTCAAAGGGTCTTCATTTGCTCACCGAACCTCTCCAATCCTATCACTGCTGCGTTTATGCCCCTGTACACACGCTTGATTCTCTTTCGGAGACATAGCAATCCATAGGTTTTAAGATACTTACTAGTCAGGTACATTCTTAGGCGTTTAATATGGGGTGTTGAGTCCATTTCGTTGAGCAAGGAGTAGCTCTTGTCTATTCCATATTTGGCTTTAGGAACTTTATCTGTGCTCATTTCAATCTCTGGTTTTATGCAGCACCCCAACTCACCTTTACCCTTAAGCAAGCATAAGTTGGTTTTCTAAATTTGAGACCCTGTTCTGTTCTGTAATTCAGTTCCTGTGTAGTCCAGTTTACATTCCGTGTATTAGTGATATCTTATGATGTTTCTTTTTCTGTGTGACTTATTTCAGTTAGAATCATCGTACCTGAATCCACTCATTATTCTGCTACGGGCCTGATGACATAGATTTCATTGCTGAGTGATACTGCATTGTACGTAAGTACCACAAGTTCTTTATCCATTTTTCACTTTCTGTGATATTGAACTTGTACGGTAAACGAGGTTCTTGTAAACAGAGGCGTCCCAAACTTTGGGGTGGCTGTGTCTTTTTGATTTTAATTTCCCTAAGCTATAGGACCATAAGTGGAAGTGCCCTAGGCTCTGTTGATTTGTTTTTTAGATGTTTCAGTAAACACCATACACTTCTCGCGAGTGTCTGTTGGCAATTTACATCCCGCCCATCAGCATAACAAGGCTCCCAGTTCTCCATGGCCTGTCCTGCCTTTCTGGATTTTACACTTTTTACAGATGGCCCTTTTGACTGGGGGGAAGTGAGACTTCATTGTAGTGCAGATTTCCTTTGCAAGCTTGCTTGGTTGGCCAAAAAGGGCGTATGCGTTTTTTCCTGAATATATTCAGGAAAAAACGCATACGCCCTTTTTGCCCAAGTGCATCATTGTGGACGTTCTGCCTCTTTTCCTGTGCTTTCAATGCAATTCCAGTCTACCTCCTGAAATCGTTTTCCTGCAATTCTGCCCCGCTTTCAAGTCCTCTTCGCAGCCTTACTTCAGTATATTTTTGGACGATAGCTGTCATTTATAACTCTGCAGGTTTGTGAATTACAGTGCCCCTGAGCTCCTTTCTTCAACTCGCTTTCTTGTGAGCTGGCCGCAACACCGCAGGATGGCTTCAGGCCCTAATCTGGTTCCGGCACGGCACGCTGAGCCTTTGGTTAGTTCCTCTTCCTGGTGGGAAATGAGAGTTAAATTTGCCCGTCCAGATACCTCCAGCTAGTCTCTCATTGGTTCTCCCTATTCCTGTTCATCTTCCGCAGAAATTGCAAACTGGGCCAAACAGGAGGTTAAAGGCGCTGACTCTACAAGTGGGGAGAGTGTTAGTAAAGCGTCTGGAATGTTGCACCCGAGTACCAGGGGAGGAAAACTGAGACATATTTGAACACGTCTCCCGTTCACATGGTTGATCATACTCTGGGTTCCACATGCATGTTTTAGCTGAAGGAAGAATACCTTAAACCTGGGTAGTTGAAACCCGTGGAATGGGTACCATGCAATATGACTTCAAAGGGTCTTCATTTGCTCACCGAACCTCTCCAATCCTATCACTGCTGCGTTTATGCCCCTGTACACATGCTTGATTCTCTTTCGGAGACATAGCAATCCATAGGTTTTAAGATACTTACTAGTCAGGTACATTCTTAGGCGTTTAATATGGGGTGTTGAGTCCATTTCGTTGAGCAAGGAGTAGCTCTTGTCTATTCCATATTTGGCTTAAGTAACTTTATCTGTGCTAATTTCAATCTCTGGTTTTATGCAGCACCCCAACTCACCTTTCCCCTTAAGCAAGCATAAGTTGGTTTTCTAAATTTGAGACCCTCTTCTGTTCTGTAATTCAGTTCTTGTGTAGCCCAGTTTACATTCCGTGTATTAGTGATATCTTATGATGTTTCTTTTTCTGTGTGACTTATTTCAGTTAGAATCATCGTACCTGAATCCACTCATTATGCTGCTACGGGCCTGATGACATAGATTTCATTGCTGAGTGATACTGCATTGTACGTAAGTACCACAAGTTCTTTATCCATTTTTCACTTTCTGTGATATTGAACTTGTACGGTAAACGAGGTTCTTGTAAACAGAGGCGTCCCAAACTTTGGGGTGGCTGTGTCTTTTTGATTTTAATTTCCCTAAGCTATAGGACCATAAGTGGAAGTGCCCAGGGCTCTGTTGCTTTGTTTTTTAGATGTTTCAGGAAACACCATACACTTCTCCCGAGTGTCTGTTGGCAATTTACATCCCGCCCATCAGCATAACAAGACTCCCAGTTCTCCATGGCCTGTCCTGCCTTTCTGGATTTTACACGTTTTTCAGATGGCCCTTTTGACTGGGGGGAAGTGAGACTTCATTGTAGTGCAGATTTCCTTTGGAAGCTTGCTTGGTTGGCCAAAAAGGGCGTATGCGTTTTTTCCTGAATATATTCAGGAAAAAACGCATACGCCCTTTTTGGCCAAGTGCATCATTGTGGACGTTCTGCCTCTTTTCCTATGCTTTGAATGCAATTCCAGTCTACCTCCTGAAATCGGTTTCCTGCAATTCTACCCCGCTTTCAAGTCCTCTTGGCAGCCTTACTTCAGTATATTTTTGGACGATAGCTGTCATTTATAACTCTGCATGTTTGTGAATTACAGTGCCCCTGAGCTCCTTTCTTCAACTCGCTTTCTTGTGAGCTGGCCGCAACACCGCAGGATGGCTTCAGGCCCTAATCTGGTTCCGGCACGACACGCTGAGCCTTTGGTTAATTCCTCTTCCTGGTGGGAAATGAGAGTTAAATTTGCCCGTCCAGACACCTCCGGCTAGTCTCTCATTGGTTTTCGCTATTCCTGTTCATCTTCCGCAGAAATTGCAAACTGGGCCAAACAGGAGGTTAAAGGGACTGACTCTCCAAGTCGGGAGAGTGTTAGTAAAGCGTCTGGAATGTTGCACCCGAGTACCAGGGGAGGGAAACTGAGACATATTTGAACACGTCTCCCGTTCATATGGTTGATCATACTCTGGGTTCCACATGCATGTTTTAGCTGAAGGAAGAATACCTTAAACCTGGGTAGTTGAAACCCGTGGAATGGGTACCATGCAATATGACTTCAAAAGGTCTTCCTTTGCTCACCGAACCTCTCCAATCCTATCACTGCTGCGTTTATGCCCCTGTACACACGCTTGATTCTCTTTTGGAGACATAGCAATCCATAGGTTTTAAGATACTTACTAGTCAGGTACATTCTTAGGCGTTTAATATGGGGTGTTGAGTCCATTTCGTTGAGCAAGGAGTAGCTCTTGTCTATTCCATATTTGGCTTAAGGAACTTTATCTGTGCTCATTGCAATCTCTGGTTTTATGCAGCACCCCAACTCACCTTTCCCCTTAAGCAAGCATAAGATGGTTTCTAAATTTGAGAACCTGTTCTGTTCTGTAATTCAGTTCCTGTGTAGCCCAGTTTACATTCCGTGTTTTAGTGATATCTTATGATGTTTCTTTTTCTGTGTGACTTATTTCAGTTAGAATCATCGTACCTGAATCCACTCATTATGCTGCTACGGGCCTGATGACATAGATTTCATTGCTGAGTGATACTGCATTGTACGTAAGTACCACAAGTTCTTTATCCATTTTTCACTTTCTGTGATATTGAACTTGTACGGTAAACGAGGTTCTTGTAAACAGAGGCGTCCCAAACTTTGGGGTGGCTGTGTCTTTTTGATTTTAATTTCCCTAAGCTATAGGACCATAAGTGGAAGTGCCCTAGGCTCTGTTGCTTTGTTTTTTAGATGTTTCAGGAAACACCATACACTTCTCCCGAGTGTCTGTTGGCAATTTACATCCCGCCCATCAGCATAACAAGGCTCCCAGTTCTCCATGGCCTGTCCTGCCTTTCTGGATTTTACACGTTTTTCAGATGGCCCTTTTGACCGGGGGGAAGTGAGACTTCATTGTAGTGCAGATTTCCTTTGGAAGCTTGCTTGGTTGGCCAAAAAGGGCGTATGCGTTTTTTCCTGAATATATTCAGGAAAAAACGCATACGCCCTTTTTCGCCAAGTGCATCATTTTGGACGTTCTGCCTCTTTTCCTATGCTTTGAATGCAATTCCTGTCTACCTCCTGAAATCGGTTTCCTGCAATTCTGCCCCGCTTTCAAGTCCTCTTCGCAGCCTTACTTCAGTATATTTTTGGACGATAGCTGTCATTTATAACTCTGCAGGTTTGTGAATTACAGTGCCCCTGAGCTCCTTTCTTCAACTCGCTATCTTGTGAGCTGGCCGCAACACCGCAGGATGGCTTCAGGCCCTAATCTGGTTCCGGCACGGCACGCTGAGCCTTTGGTTAATTCCTCTTCCTGGTGGGAAATGAGAGTTAAATTTGCCCGTCCAGACACCTCTGGCTAGTCTCTCATTGGTTCTCGCTATTCCTGTTCATCTTCCGCAGAAATTGCAAACTGGGCCAAACAGGAGGTTAAAGGGACTGACTCTCCAAGTCGGGAGAGTGTTAGTAAAGCATCTGGAATGTTGCACCCGAGTACCAGGGGAGGAAAACTGAAACATATTTGAACACGTCTCCCGTTCACACGGTTGATCATACTCTGGGTTCCACATGCATGTTTTAGCTGAAGGAAGAATACCTTAAACCTGGAGAGTTGAGACCCGTGTAATGGGTACAATGCAATATGACTTCAAAGGGTCTTCATTTGCTCACCGAACCTCTCCAATCCTATCACTGCTGCGTTTATGCCCCTGTACACACGCTTGATTCTCTTTCGGAGACATAGCAATCCATAGGTTTTAAGATACTTACTAGTCAGGTACACTCTTAGGCGTTTAATATGGGGTGTTGAGTCCATTTCGTTGAGCAAGGAGTAGCTCTTGTCTATTCCATATTTGGCTTTAGGAACTTTATCTGTGCTCATTTCAATCTCTGGTTTTATGCAGCATCCCAACTCACCTTTACCCTTAAGTAAGCATAAGTTGGTTTTCTAAATTTGAGACCCTGTTCTGTTCTGTAATTCAGTTCCTGTGTAGTCCAGTTTACATTCCGTGTATTAGTGATATCTTATGATGTTTCTTTTTCTGTGTGACTTATTTCAGTTAGAATCATCGTACCTGAATCCACTCATTATTCTGCTACGGGCCTGATGACATAGATTTCATTGCTGAGTGATACTGCATTGTACGTAAGTACCACAAGTTCTTTATCCATTTTTCACTTTCTGTGATATTGAACTTGTACGGTAAACGAGGTTCTTGTAAACAGAGGCGTCCCAAACTTTGGGGTGGCTGTGTCTTTTTGATTTTAATTTCCCTAAGCTATAGGACCATAAGTGGAAGTGCCCTAGGCTCTGTTGATTTGTTTTTTAGATGTTTCAGTAAACACCATACACTTCTCGCGAGTGTCTGTTGGCAATTTACATCCCGCCCATCAGCATAACAAGGCTCCCAGTTCTCCATGGCCTGTCCTGCCTTTCTGGATTTTACACTTTTTACAGATGGCCCTTTTGACTGGGGGGAAGTGAGACTTCATTGTAGTGCAGATTTCCTTTGCAAGCTTGCTTGGTTGGCCAAAAAGGGCGTATGCGTTTTTTCCTGAATATATTCAGGAAAAATCGCATACGCCCTTTTTGGCCAAGTGCATCATTGTGGACGTTCTGCCTCTTTTCCTGTGCTTTCAATGCAATTCCAGTCTACCTCCTGAAATCGTTTTCCTGCAATTCTGCCCCGCTTTCAAGTCCTCTTGGCAGCCTTACTTCAGTATATTTTTGGACGATAGCTGTCATTTATAACTCTGCAGGTTTGTGAATTACAGTGCCCCTGAGCTCCTTTCTTCAACTCGCTTTCTTGTGAGCTGGCCGCAACACCGCAGGATGGCTTCAGGCCCTAATCTGGTTCCGGCACGGCACACTGAGCCTTTGGTTAGTTCCTCTTCCTGGTGGGAAATGAGAGTTAAATTTGCCCGTCCAGATACCTCCAGCTAGTCTCTCATTGGTTCTCCCTATTCCTGTTCATCTTCCGCAGAAATTGCAAACTGGGCCAAACAGGAGGTTAAAGGCGCTGACTCTACAAGTGGGGAGAGTGTTAGTAAAGCGTCTGGAATGTTGCACCCGAGTACCAGGGGAGGAAAACTGAGACATATTTGAACACGTCTCCCGTTCACATGGTTGATCATACTCTGGGTTCCACATGCATGTTTTAGCTGAAGGAAGAATACCTTAAACCTGGGTAGTTGAAACCCGTGGAATGGGTACCATGCAATATGACTTCAAACGGTCTTCATTTGCTCACCGAACCTCTCCAATCCTATCACTGCTGCGTTTATGCCCCTGTACACATGCTTGATTCTCTTTCGGAGACATAGCAATCCATAGGTTTTAAGATACTTACTAGTCAGGTACATTCTTAGGCGTTTAATATGGGGTGTTGAGTCCATTTCGTTGAGCAAGGAGTAGCTCTTGTCTGTTCCATATTTGGCTTAAGTAACTTTATCTGTGCTAATTTCAATCTCTGGTTTTATGCAGCACCCCAACTCACCTTTCCCCTTAAGCAAGCATAAGTTGGTTTTCTAAATTTGAGACCCTGTTCTGTTCTGTAATTCAGTTCTTGTGTAGCCCAGTTTACATTCCGTGTATTAGTGATATCTTATGATGTTTCTTTTTCTGTGTGACTTATTTCAGTTAGAATCATCGTACCTGAATCCACTCATTATGCTGCTACGGGCCTGATGACATAGATTTCATTGCTGAGTGATACTGCATTGTACGTAAGTACCACAAGTTCTTTATCCATTTTTCACTTTCTGTGATATTGAACTTGTACGGTAAACGAGGTTCTTGTAAACAGAGGCGTCCCAAACTTTGGGGTGGCTGTGTCTTTTTGATTTTAATTTCCCTAAGCTATAGGACCATAAGTGGAAGTGCCCAGGGCTCTGTTGCTTTGTTTTTTAGATGTTTCAGGAAACACCATACACTTCTCCCGAGTGTCTGTTGGCAATTTACATCCCGCCCATCAGCATAACAAGACTCCCAGTTCTCCATGGCCTGTCCTGCCTTTCTGGATTTTACACGTTTTTCAGATGGCCCTTTTGACTGGGGGGAAGTGAGACTTCATTGTAGTGCAGATTTCCTTTGGAAGCTTGCTTGGTTGGCCAAAAAGGGCGTATGCGTTTTTTCCTGAATATATTCAGGAAAAAACGCATACGCCCTTTTTGGCCAAGTGCATCATTGTGGACGTTCTGCCTCTTTTCCTATGCTTTGAATGCAATTCCAGTCTACCTCCTGAAATCGGTTTCCTGCAATTCTACCCCGCTTTCAAGTCCTCTTGGCAGCCTTACTTCAGTATATTTTTGGACGATAGCTGTCATTTATAACTCTGCAGGTTTGTGAATTACAGTGCCCCTGAGCTCCTTTCTTCAACTCGCTTTCTTGTGAGCTGGCCGCAACACCGCAGGATGGCTTCAGGCCCTAATCTGGTTCCGGCACGGCACGCTGAGCCTTTGGTTAATTCCTCTTCCTGGTGGGAAATGAGAGTTAAATTTGCCCGTCCAGACACCTCCGGCTAGTCTCTCATTGGTTTTCGCTATTCCTGTTCATCTTCCGCAGAAATTGCAAACTGGGCCAAACAGGAGGTTAAAGGGACTGACTCTCCAAGTCGGGAGAGTGTTAGTAAAGCGTCTGGAATGTTGCACCCGAGTACCAGGGTACGAAACCTGAGACATATTTGAACTCGTCTCCCGTTCACACGGTTGATCATACTCTGGGTTCCACATGCATGTTTTAGCTGAAGGAAGAATACCTTAAAACTGGGTAGTTGAAACCCGTGGAATGGGTACCATGCAATATGACTTCAAAGGGTCTTCATTTGCTCACCGAACCTCTCCAATCCTATCACTGCTGCGTTTATGCCCCTGTACACACGCTTGATTCTCTTTTGGAGACATAGCAATCCATAGGTTTTAAGATACTTACTAGTCAGGTACATTCTTAGGCGTTTAATATGGGGTTTTGAGTCCATTCGTTGAGCAAGGAGTAGCTCTTGTCTATTCCATATTTGGCTTAAGGAACTTTATCTGTGCTCATTTCAATCTCTGGTTTTATGCAGCACCCCAACTCACCTTTCCCCTTAAGCAAGCATAAGTTGGTTTTCTAAATTTGAGACCCTGTTCTGTTCTGTAATTCAGTTCTTGTGTAGCCCAGTTTACATTCCGTGTATTAGTGATATCTTATGATGTTTCTTTTTCTGTGTGACTTATTTCAGTTAGAATCATCGTACCTGAATCCACTCATTATGCTGCTACGGGCCTGATGACATAGATTTCATTGCTGAGTGATACTGCATTGTACGTAAGTACCACAAGTTCTTTATCCATTTTTCACTTTCTGTGATATTGAACTCGTACGGTAAATGAGGTTCTTGTAAACAAAGGCGTCCCAAACTTTGGGGTGGCTGTGTCTTTTTGATTTTAATTTCCCTAAGCTATAGGACCATAAGTGGAAGTGCCCTAGGCTCTGTTGCTTTGTTTTTTAGATGTTTCAGGAAACACCATACACTTCTCCCGAGTGTCTGTTGGCAATTTACATCCCGCCCATCAGCATAACAAGGCTCCCAGTTCTCCATGGCCTGTCCTGCCTTGCTGGATTTTACACTTTTTTCAGATGGCCCTTTTGACCAGGGGGAAGTGAGACTTCATTGTAGTGCAGATTTCCTTTTCAAGCTTGCTTGGTTGGCCAAAAAGGGCGTATGCGTTTTTTCCTGAATATATTCAGGAAAAAACGCATACGCCCTTTTTGGCCAAGTGCATCATTGTGGACGTTCTGCCTCTTTTCCTATGCTTTCAATGCAATTCCAGTCTACCTCCTGAAATCGGTTTCCTGCAATTCTGCCCCACTTTCAAGTCCTCTTGGCAGCCTTACTTCAGTATATTTTTGGACGATAGCTGTCATTTATAACTCTGCAGGTTTGTGAATTACAGTGCCCCTGAGCTCCTTTCTTCAACTCGCTTTCTTGTGACCTGGCCGCAACACCGCAGGATGGCTTCAGGCCCTAATCTGTTTCGGGCACGGCACGCTGAGCCTTTGGTTAATTCCTCTTCCTGGTGGGAAATGAGAGTTAAATTTGCCCGTCCAGACACCTCCAGCTAGTCACTCATTGGTTCTCCCTATTCCTGTTCATCTTCCGCAGAAATTGAAAACTGGGCCAAACAGGAGGTTAAAGGCGCTGACTCTCCAAGTGGGGAGAGTGTTAGTAAAGCGTCTGGAATGTTGCACCCAAGTACCAGGGTACCAAAACTGAGACATATTTGAACACGTATCCCGATCATATGGTTGATCATACTCTAGGTTCCACATGCATGTTTTAGCTGAAGGAAGAATACCTTAAACCTGGGTAGTTGAAACCCGTGGAATGGGTACGATGCAATATGACTTCAAAGGGTCTTCATTTGCTCACCGAACCTCTCCAATCCTATCACTGCTGCATTTATGCCCCTGTACACATGCTTGGTTCTCTTTCGGAGACATAGCAATCCATAGGTTTTAATATACTTACTAGTCAGGTAGATTCTTAGGCGTTTAATATGGGGTGTTGAGTTCATTTCATTGAGCAAGGAGTAGCTCTTCTCTATTCCATATTTGGCTTAAGGAACTTTATCTGTGCTCATTTCAATCTCTGGTTTTATGCAGCACCCCAACTCACCTTTCCCCTTAAGCAAGCATAAGTTGGTTTTCTACATTTGAGACCCTCTTCTGTTTTGGAATTCAGTTCCTGTGTAGCCAAGTTTACATTCCGTGTATTAGTGATATCTTATGATGTTTCTTTTTCTGTGTGACTTATTTCAGTTAGAATCATCGTACCTGAATCCACTCATTATGCTGCTACGGGCCTGATGACATAGATTTCATTGCTGAGCGATATTGCATTCTACGTAACTACCACAACATCTTTATCCATTTTTCGCATTCTGCGATATTGAACTTGTGCCGTTAATTAGGTTCTAGTAAACAGAGCCGTCCCAAACTTTGGGGTGGCTGTGTCTTTTTGATTGTAATTTCCCTAAGCTATAGGACCATAAGTGGAAGTGCCCTAGGCTCTGTTGCTTTGTTTTTTAGATGTTTCAGGAAACACCATACACTTCTCCAGAGTGGCGGGTGGCAATTTACATCCCGCCCATCAGCATAACAAGGCCCCCAGTTCTCCATGGACTGTTCTGCCTTTCTGGATTTTACACTTTTTTCAGATGGCCCTTTTGACCGGGGTGAAGTGAGACTTCATTGTAGTGCAGATTTCCTTTGCAAGCTTGCTTGGTTGGCCAAAAAGGGCGTATGCGTTTTTTCCTGAATATATTCAGGAAAAAACGCATACGCCCTTTTTGGCCAAGTGCATCACTGTGGACGTTCTGCCTCTTTTCCTATGCTTAAAATGCAATTCCAGTCTACCTCCTGAAATCAGTTTCCTGCAATTCTGCCCCGCTTTCAAGTCCTCTTGGCAGCCTGACTTCAAAATATTTTTGGACGATAGCTGTCATTTATAACTCTGCAGGTTTGTGAATTACAGTGCCCCTGAGCTCCTTTCTTCAACTCGCTTTCTTGTAAGCTGGCCGTAACACGGCAGGATTGCTTCAGGCCCTAATCTGGTTCCGGCATGGCACGCTGAGCCTTTGGTTAATTCCTCTTTCTGGTGGGAAATGAGAGTTAAATTTGCCCGTCCAGACACCTCCAGCTAGTCTCTCATTGGTTCTCCCTATTCCTGTTCATCTTCCGCAGAAATTGCAAACTGGGCCAAACAGGAGGTTCAAGGCACTGACTCTCCAAGTGGGGAGAGTGTTAGTAAAGCGTCTGGAATGTTGCACCCGAGTACCAGGGGACGAAAACTGAGACACATTTGAACACGTTTCCCGATCACACGGTGGATCATACTCTGGGTTCCACATGCATGTTTTAGCTGAAGGAAGAATCCCTTCGATCTGGAGAGTTGACACCCATGGAATGGCTACCATGCAATATGACTTCAAAGGGTCTGCATTTGCTCACCGAACCTCACCAATCCTATCACTGTTGCGTTTATGCTGCTGTACACACGCTTCATTCTCTTTCGGAGACATATCCATCCATAGGTTTTCAGATGCTTACTAGTCAGGTATACTCGTAGGCGTTTAATATGGGGTGTTGAGTCCATTTCGTTGAGCAAGGGGTAGCTCTTGTCTATTACATATTTGGCTTATGGAACGGTATCTGTGCTCATTTCAATCTCTGGTTTTATGGAGCACCCCAACTCACCTTTCCCCTTAAGCAAGCATAAGTTGGTTTTCTAAATTTGAGACCCTGTTCTGTTTTGTAATTCAGTTCCTGTGTAGCCAAGTTTACATTCCGTGTATTCGTGATATCTTATAATGTTTCTTTTTCTGTGTGACTTATTTCAGTTAGAATCATCGTACCTGAATCCACTCATTATGCTGCTACGGGCCTGATGACATAGATTTCATTGCTGAGCGATATTGCATTCTACGTAACTACCACATCTTCTTTATCCATTTTTCGCATTCTGCGATATTGAACTTGTGCCGTAAATTAGGTTCTAGTAAACAGAGCCGTCCCAAACTTTGGGGTGGCTGTGTCTTTTTGATTGTAATTTCCCTAAGCTATAGGACCATAAGTGGAAGTGCCCTAGGCTCTGTTGCTTTGTTTTTTAGATGTTTCAGGAAACACCATACACTTCTCCAGAGTGGCGGATGGCAATTTACATCCCGCCCATCAGCATAACAAGGCCCCCAGTTCTCCATGGACTGTTCTGCCTTTCTGGATTTTACACTTTTTTCCGATGGCCCTTTTGACCGGGGGGAAGTGAGACTTCATTGTAGTGCAGATTTCCTTTGCAAGCTTGCTTGGTTGGCCAAAAAGGGCGTATGCGTTTTTTCCTGAATATATTCAGGAAAAAACGCATATGCCCTTTTTGGCCAAGTGCATCACTGTGGACGTTCTGCCTCTTTTCCTATGCTTAAAATGCAATTCCAGTCTACCTCCTGAAATCAGTTTCCTGCAATTCTGCCCCGCTTTCAAGTCCTCTTGGCAGCCTGACTTCAAAATGTTTTTGGACGATAGCTGTCATTTATAACTCTGCAGGTTTGTGAATTACAGTGCCCCTGAGCTCCTTTCTTCAACTCGCTTTCTTGTGAGCTGGCCGCAACACCGCAGGATTGCTTCAGGCCCTAAACTGGTTCCGGCACGGCACGCTGAGCCTTTGGTTAATTCCCCTTCCTGGTGGGAAATGAGAGTTAAATTTGCCCGTCCAGACACCTCCAGCTAGTCTCTCATTGGTTCTCCCTATTCCTGTTCATCTTCCGCAGAAATTGCAAACTGGGCCAAACAGGAGGTTCAAGGCACTGACTCTCCAAGTGGGGAGAGTGTTAGTAAGGCGTCTGGAATGTTGCACCCAAGTACCAGGGGATGAAAACTGAGACACATTTGAACACGTTTCCCGATCACACGGTGGATCATACTCTGGGTTCCACATGCATGTTTTAGCTGAAGGAAGAATCCCTTCAACCTGGAGAGTTGAGACCCATGGAATGGCTACCATGCAATATGACTTCAAAGGGTCTGCATTTGCTCACCGAACATCACCAATCCTATCACTGCTGCGTTTATGCCGCTGTACACACGCTTGATTCCCTTTTGGAGACATAGCAATCCATAGGTTTTAAGATTCCTATTGTAAGGTATACTCTTAGGCATTTAATATGGGGTGTTGAGTCCATTTCGTTGAACAAGGAGTAGCTCTTGTGTATTACATATTTGCCTTATGGAATGGTATCTGTGCTCATTTAAATCTCTGGTTTTATGGAGCACCCCAACTCACCTTTCCCCTTAAGCAAGCATAAGTTGGTTTTCTAAATTTGAGACCCTGTTCTGTTTTGTAATTCAGTTCCTGTGTAGCCAAGTTTACATTCCGTGTATTAGTGATATCTTATGATGTTTCTTTTTCTGTGTGACTTATTTCAGTTAGAATCATCGTACCTGAATCCACTCATTATGCTGCTACGGGCCTGATGACATAGATTTCATTGCTGAGCGATATTGCATTCTACGTAACTACCACAACTTCTTTATCCATTTTTCGCATTCTGCGATATTGAACTTGTGCCGTAAATTAGGTTCTAGTAAACAGAGCCGTCCCAAACTTTGGGGTGGCTGTGTCTTTTTGATTGTAATTTCCCTAAGCTATAGGACCATAAGTGGAAGTGCCCTAGGCTCTGTTGCTTTGTTTTTTAGATGTTTCAGGAAACACCATACACTTCTCCAGAGTGGCGGGTGGCAATTTACATCCCGCCCATCAGCATAACAAGGCCCCCAGTTCTCCATGGACTGTTCTGCCTTTCTGGATTTTACACTTTTTTCAGATGGCCCTTTTGACCGGGGGGAAGTGAGACTTCATTGTAGTGCAGATTTCCTTTGCAAGCTTGCTTGGTTGGCCAAAAAGGGCGTATGCGTTTTTTCCTGAATATATTCAGGAAAAAACGCATACGCCCTTTTTGGCCAAGTGCATCACTGTGGACGTTCTGCCTCTTTTCCTATGCTTAAAATGCAATTCCAGTCTACCTTCTGAAATCAGTTTCCTGCAATTCTGCCCTGCTTTCAAGTCCTCTTGGCAGCCTGACTTCAAAATATTTTTGGACGATAGATGTCATTTATAACTCTGCAGGTTTGTGAATTACAGTGCCCCTGAGCTGCTTTCTTCAACTCGCTTTCTTGTGAGCTGGCCGCAACACGGCAGGATTGCTTCAGGCCCTAATCTGGTTCCGGCATGGCACGCTGAGCCTTTGGTTAATTCCTCTTTCTGGTGGGAAATGAGAGTTAAATTTGCCCGTCCAGACACCTCCAGCTAGTCTCTCATTGGTTCTCCCTATTCCTGTTCATCTTCCGCAGAAATTGCAAACTGGGCCAAACAGGAGGTTCAAGGCACTGACTCTCCAAGTGGGGAGAGTGTTAGTAAAGCGTCTGGAATGTTGCACCCGAGTACCAGGGGATGAAAACTGAGACACATTTGAACATGTTTCCCGATCACACGGTGGATCATACTCTGGGTTCCACATGCATGTTTTAGCTGAAGGAAGAATCCCTTCAACCTGGAGAGTTGAGACCCATGGAATGGCTACCATGCAATATGACTTCAAAGGGTCTGCATTTGCTCACCGAACCTCACCAATCCTATCACTGCTGCGTTTATGCCGCTGTACACACTCTTGATTCTCTTTTGGAGACATAGCAATCCATAGGTTTTAAGATTCCTACTAGTCAGGTATACTCTTAGGCGTTTAATATGGGGTGTTGAGTCCATTTCGTTGAGCAAGGAGTAGCTCTTGTCTATTACATATTTGGCTTATGGAACGGTATCTGTGCTCATTTCAATCTCTGGTTTTATGGAGCACCCCAACTCACCTTTCCCCTTAAGCAAGCATAAGTTGGTTTTCTAAATTTGAGACCGTGTTCTGTTTTGTAATTCAGTTCCTGTGTAGCCAAGTTTACATTCCGTGTATTAGTGATATCTTATAATGTTTCTTTTTCTGTGTGACTTATTTCAGTTAGAATCATCGTACCTGAATCCACTCATTATGCTGCTACGGGTCTGATGACATAGCTTTCATTGCTGAGCGATATTGCATTGTACGTAAGTACCACAACTTCTTTATCCATTTTTCGCATTCTGCGATATTGAACTTGTGCCGTAAATTAGGTTCTAGTAAACAGAGCCGTCCCAAACTTTGGGGTGGCTGTGTCTTTTTGATTGTAATTTCCCTAAGCTATAGGACCATAAGTGGAAGTGCCCTAGGCTCTGTTGCTTTGTTTTTTAGATTTTTCAGGAAACACCATACACTTCTCCAGAGTGGCGGGTGGCAATTTACATCCCGCCCATCAGCATAACAAGGCCCCCAGTTCTCCATGGACGGTCCTGCCTTTCTGGATTTTACACTTTTTTCAGATGGCCCTTTTGACCAGGGGGAAGTGAGACTTCATTGTAGTGCAGATATCCTTTGCAAGCTTGCTTGGTTGGCCAAAAAGGGCGTATGCGTTTTTTCCTGAATATATTCAGGAGAAAACGCATACGACCCTTTTGGCCAAGTGCATCACTGTGGACGTTCTGCCGCTTTTCCTATGCTTAAAATGCAATTCCACTCTACCTCCTGAAATCAGTTTCCTGCAATTCTGCCCCGCTTTCAAGTCCTCTTGGCAGCCTGACTTCAAAATATTGTTGGACGATAGCTGTCATTTATAACTCTGCAGGTTTGTGAATTACAGTGCCCCTGAGCTCCTTTCTTCAACTCGCTTTCTTTTGAGCTGGCCGCAACACCGTAGGATTGCTTCAGGCCCTAATCTGGTTCCAGCACGGCACGCTGAGCCTTTGGTTAATTCCCCTTCCTGGTGGGAAATGAGAGTTAAATTTGCCCGTCCAGACACCTCCAGCTAGTCTCTCATTGGTTCTCCCTATTCCTGTTCATCTTCCGCAGAAATTGCAAACTGGGCCAAACAGGAGGTTCAAGGCACTGACTCTCCAAGTGGGGAGAGTGTTAGTAAAGCGTCTGGAATGTTGCACCCGAGGACCAGGGGACAAAAACTGAGACACATTTGAACACGTTTCCCGATCACACGGTGGATCATACTCTGGGTTCCACATGCATGTTTTAGCTGAAGGAAGAATCCCTTCAACCTGGAGAGTTGAGACCCATGGAATGGCTACCATGCAATATGACTTCAAAGGGTCTGCATTTGCTCACCGAACCTCACCAATCCTATCACTGCTGCGTTGATGCCAGTGTACACACGCTTCATTCTCTTTCAGAGACATATCCATCCATAGGTTTTAAGATTCTTACTAGTCAGGTATACTCTTAGGCATTTAATATGGGGTGTTGCGTCCATTTCGTTGAGCAAGGACTAGCTCTATTCTATTATATATTTGGCTTATGAAACGGTATCTGTGCTCATTTCAATCTCTGGTTTTATGGAGCACCCCAACTCACCTTTCCCCTTAAGCAAGCATAAGTTGGTTTTCTAAATTTGAGACCCTGTTCTGTTTTGTAATTCAGTTCCTGTGTAGCCAAGTTTACGTTCCGTATATTACTGATAACTTATGATGTTTCTTTTTCTGTGTGACTTATTTCAGTTAGAATCATCGTACCTGAATCCACTCATTATGCTGCTACGGGCCTGATGACATAGATTTCATTACTGAGTGATATTGCATTGTACGTAAGTACCACAACTTCTTTATCCAGTTTTCGCTTTCTGCGATATTGAACTTGTACCGTAAACGAGGTTCTAGTAAACAGAGCCATTCCAAACTTTGGGGTGGCTGTGTCTTTTTGATTTTAATTTCCCTAAGCTATAGGACCATAAGTGGAAGTGCCCTAGGCTCTGTTGCTTTGTTTTTTAGATGTTTCAGGAAACACCATACACTTCTCCAGAATGGCAGGTGGCAATTTACATCCCGCCCATCAGCATAACAAGGCCCCCAGTTCTCCATGGACTGTCCTGCCTTTCTGGATTTTACACTTTTTTCAGATGGCCCTTTTGACCGGGGGGCAGTAAGACTTCATTGTAGTGCAGATTTCCTTTGCAAGCTTGCTTGGTTGGCCAAGAAGGGCGTATGCGTTTTTTCCTGAATATATTCAGGAAAAAACGCATACGCCCTTTTTGGCCAAGTGCATCATTGTGGACATTCTGCCTCTTTTCCTATGCTTTAAATGCAATTCCAGTCTACCTCCTGAAATTGGTTTCCTGCAATTCTGCCCCGCTTTCAAGTCCTCTTGGCAGCCTTACTTCAATATATTTTTGGACGATAGCTGTCATTTATAACTCTGCAGGTTTGTGAATTACAGTGCCCCTGAGCTCCTTTCTTCAACTCGCTTTCTTGTGAGCTGGCCGCAACACCGCAGGATTGCTTCAGGGCCTAATCTGGTTCCAGCACGGCACGCTGAGCCTTTGGTTAATTCCCCTTCCTGGTGGGAAATGAGAGTTAAATTTGCCCGTCCAGACACCTCCAGCTAGTCTCTCATTGGTTCTCCCTATTCCTGTTCATCTTCCGCAGAAATTGCAAACTGGGCCAAACAGGAGGTTCAAGGCACTGACTCTCCAAGTGGGGAGAGTGTTAGTAAAGCGTCTGGAATGTTGCACCCGAGGACCAGGGGACAAAAACTGAGACACATTTGAACACGTTTCCCGATCACACGGTGGATCATACTCTGGGTTCCACATGCATGTTTTAGCTGAAGGAAGAATCCCTTCAACCTGGAGAGTTGAGACCCATGGAATGGCTACCATGCAATATGACTTCAAAGGGTCTGCATTTGCTCACCGAACCTCACCAATCCTATCACTGCTGCGTTGATGCCAGTGTACACACGCTTCATTCTCTTTCAGAGACATATCCATCCATAGGTTTTAAGATTCTTACTAGTCAGGTATACTCTTAGGCATTTAATATGGGGTGTTGCGTCCATTTCGTTGAGCAAGGACTAGCTCTATTCTATTATATATTTGGCTTATGAAACGGTATCTGTGCTCATTTCAATCTCTGGTTTTATGGAGCACCCCAACTCACCTTTCCCCTTAAGCAAGCATAAGTTGGTTTTCTAAATTTGAGACCCTGTTCTGTTTTGTAATTCAGTTCCTGTGTAGCCAAGTTTACGTTCCGTATATTACTGATAACTTATGATGTTTCTTTTTCTGTGTGACTTATTTCAGTTAGAATCATCGTACCTGAATCCACTCATTATGCTGCTACGGGCCTGATGACATAGATTTCATTACTGAGTGATATTGCATTGTACGTAAGTACCACAACTTCTTTATCCAGTTTTCGCTTTCTGCGATATTGAACTTGTACCGTAAACGAGGTTCTAGTAAACAGAGCCATTCCAAACTTTGGGGTGGCTGTGTCTTTTTGATTTTAATTTCCCTAAGCTATAGGACCATAAGTGGAAGTGCCCTAGCCTCTGTTGCTTTGTTTTTTAGATGTTTCAGGAAACACCATACACTTCGCCAGAGTGGCGGGTGGCAATTTACATCCCGCCCATCAGCATAACAAGGCCCCCAGTTCTCCATGGACTGTCCTGCCTTTCTGGATTTTACACTTTTTTCAGATGGCCCTTTTGACCGGGGGGCAGTAAGACTTCATTGTAGTGCAGATTTCCTTTGCAAGCTTGCTTGGTTGGCCAAACAGGGCGTATGCGTTTTTTCCTGAATATATTCAGGAAAAAACGCATACGCCCTTTTTGGCCAAGTGCATCATTGTGGACATTCTGCCTCTTTTCCTATGCTTTAAATGCAATTCCAGTCTACCTCCTGAAATTGGTTTCCTGCAATTCTGCCCCGCTTTCAAGTCCTCTTGGCAGCCTTACTTCAATATATTTTTGGACGATAGCTGTCATTTATAACTCTGCAGGTTTGTGAATTACAGTGCCCCTGAGCTCCTTTCTTCAACTCGCTTTCTTGTGAGCTGGCCGCAACACCGCAGGATTGCTTCAGGGCCTAATCTGGTTCCGGCACGGCACGCTGAGCCTTTGGTTAATTCCTCTTCCTGGTGGGAAATGAGAGTTAAATTTGTCCGTCCAGAAACCTCCACCTAGTCTCTCATTGGTTCTCCCTATTCCTGTTCATCTTCCACAGAAATTGCAAACTGTGCCAAACAGGAGGTTCAAGGCACTGACTCTCCAAGTGGGGAGAGTGTTAGTAAATTGTCTGGAATGTTGCACCCGAGTACCAGGGGACGAAAACTGAGACGCATTTGAACACGTTTCCCGATCACACGGTGGATCATACTCTGGGTTCCACATGCATGTTTTAGCTGAAGGAAGAATCCCTTCGATCTGGAGAGTTGACACCCATGGAATGGCCCATGCAATATGACTTCAAAGGGTCTGCATTTGCTCACCAAACCTCACCAATCCTATCACTGCTCCGTTTATGCCGCTGTACATATGCTTGATTGTCTTTCGGAGACATAGCAATCCATAGGTTTTAAGATTCCTACTAGTCACGTATACTCTTAGGCATTTAATATGGGGTGTTGAGTCCATTTCGTTGAGCAAGGACTAGCTCTTGTCTATTACATATTTGGCTTATGGAACGGTATCTGTGCTCATTTCAATCTCTGGTTTTATGGAGCACCCCAACTCACCTTTCCCCTTACGCAAGCATAAGTTGGTTTTCTAAATTTGAGACCCTGTTCTGTTTTGTAATTCAGTTCCTGTGTAGCCAAGTTTACATTCCGTGTATTAGTGATATCTTATGATGTTTCTTTTTCTGTGTGACTTATTTCAGTTAGAATCATCATAGCTGAATCCACTCATTATGCTCCTATGGGCCTGATGACAGAGATTTCATTGCTGAGTGATATTGCATTTTACGTAAGTACCACAACTTCTTTATCCACTTTTCGATTTCTGTGATATTGAACTTGTACCGTAAACGAGGTTCTAGTAAACAGAGCCGTCCCAATCATTGGGGTGGCTGTGTCTTTTTGATTTTAATTTCCCTAAGCTATAAGACGATAAGTGGAAGTGCTCTAGGCTCTGTTGCTTTGTTTTTTAGATATTTCAGGAAACACCATACATTTCTCCAGAGTGGCGGGTGGCAATTTACATCCGGCCCATCAGAATAACAAGGCCCCCAGTTCTCCATGGACTGTCCTGCCTTTCTGGATTTTACACTTTTTTGAGATGGCCCTTTTGACCGGGGGGAAGTGAGACTTCATTGTAGTGCAGATTTCCTTTACAAGCTTGCTTGATTGGCCAAAAAGGGCGTATGCGTTTTTTCCTGAATATATTCAGGAAAAAATGCATACGCCCTTTTTGGCCAAGTGCATGATTGTGGACGTTCTGCATCTTTTCCTATGCTTTAAATGCAATTCCAGTCTACCTCCTAAAATCGGTTTCCTGCAATTCTGCCCCGCTTTCAAGTCCTCTTGGCAGCCTTACTTCAATATATTTTGGAGCATAGCTGTCATTTATAACTCTGCAGGTTTGTGAATTACAGTGCCCCTGAGCTCCTTTCTTCAACTCGCTTTCTTGTGAGCTGGCCGCAACACCGCAGGATTGCTTCAGGGCCTAATCTGGTTCCGGCACGGCACGCTGAGCCTTTGGTTAATTCCCCTTCCTGGTGGGAAATGAGAGTTAAATTTGCCCGTCCAGACACCTCCAGCTAGTCTCTCATTGGTTCTCCCTATTCCTGTTCATCTTCCGCAGAAATTGCAAACTGGGCCAAACAGGAGGTTCAAGGCACTGACTCTCCAAGTGGGGAGAGTGTTAGTAAAGCGTCTGGAATGTTGCACCCGAGGACCAGGGGACAAAAACTGAGACACATTTGAACACGTTTCCCGATCACACGGTGGATCATACTCTGGGTTCCACATGCATGTTTTAGCTGAAGGAAGAATCCCTTCAACCTGGAGAGTTGAGACCCATGGAATGGCTACCATGCAATATGACTTCAAAGGGTCTGCATTTGCTCACCGAACCTCACCAATCCTATCACTGCTGCGTTGATGCCAGTGTACACACGCTTCATTCTCTTTCAGAGACATATCCATCCATAGGTTTTAAGATTCTTACTAGTCAGGTATACTCTTAGGCATTTAATATGGGGTGTTGCGTCCATTTCGTTGAGCAAGGACTAGCTCTATTCTATTATATATTTGGCTTATGAAACGGTATCTGTGCTCATTTCAATCTCTGGTTTTATGGAGCACCCCAACTCACCTTTCCCCTTAAGCAAGCATAAGTTGGTTTTCTAAATTTGAGACCCTGTTCTGTTTTGTAATTCAGTTCCTGTGTAGCCAAGTTTACGTTCCGTATATTACTGATAACTTATGATGTTTCTTTTTCTGTGTGACTTATTTCAGTTAGAATCATCGTACCTGAATCCACTCATTATGCTGCTACGGGCCTGATGACATAGATTTCATTACTGAGTGATATTGCATTGTACGTAAGTACCACAACTTCTTTATCCAGTTTTCGCTTTCTGCGATATTGAACTTGTACCGTAAACGAGGTTCTAGTAAACAGAGCCATTCCAAACTTTGGGGTGGCTGTGTCTTTTTGATTTTAATTTCCCTAAGCTATAGGACCATAAGTGGAAGTGCCCTAGGCTCTGTTGCTTTGTTTTTTAGATGTTTCAGGAAACACCATACACTTCTCCAGAATGGCAGGTGGCAATTTACATCCCGCCCATCAGCATAACAAGGCCCCCAGTTCTCCATGGACTGTCCTGCCTTTCTGGATTTTACACTTTTTTCAGATGGCCCTTTTGACCGGGGGGCAGTAAGACTTCATTGTAGTGCAGATTTCCTTTGCAAGCTTGCTTGGTTGGCCAAACAGGGCGTATGCGTTTTTTCCTGAATATATTCAGGAAAAAACGCATACGCCCTTTTTGGCCAAGTGCATCATTGTGGACATTCTGCCTCTTTTCCTATGCTTTAAATGCAATTCCAGTCTACCTCCTGAAATTGGTTTCCTGCAATTCTGCCCCGCTTTCAAGTCCTCTTGGCAGCCTTACTTCAATATATTTTTGGACGATAGCTGTCATTTATAACTCTGCAGGTTTGTGAATTACAGTGCCCCTGAGCTCCTTTCTTCAACTCGCTTTCTTGTGAGCTGGCCGCAACACCGCAGGATTGCTTCAGGGCCTAATCTGGTTCCGGCACGGCACGCTGAGCCTTTGGTTAATTCCTCTTCCTGGTGGGAAATGAGAGTTAAATTTGTCCGTCCAGAAACCTCCACCTAGTCTCTCATTGGTTCTCCCTATTCCTGTTCATCTTCCACAGAAATTGCAAACTGTGCCAAACAGGAGGTTCAAGGCACTGACTCTCCAAGTGGGGAGAGTGTTAGTAAATTGTCTGGAATGTTGCACCCGAGTACCAGGGGACGAAAACTGAGACGCATTTGAACACGTTTCCCGATCACACGGTGGATCATACTCTGGGTTCCACATGCATGTTTTAGCTGAAGGAAGAATCCCTTCGATCTGGAGAGTTGACACCCATGGAATGGCCCATGCAATATGACTTCAAAGGGTCTGCATTTGCTCACCAAACCTCACCAATCCTATCACTGCTCCGTTTATGCCGCTGTACACATGCTTGATTGTCTTTCGGAGACATAGCAATCCATAGGTTTTAAGATTCCTACTAGTCACGTATACTCTTAGGCATTTAATATGGGGTGTTGAGTCCATTTCGTTGAGCAAGGACTAGCTCTTGTCTATTACATATTTGGCTTATGGAACGGTATCTGTGCTCATTTCAATCTCTGGTTTTATGGAGCACCCCAACTCACCTTTCCCCTTACGCAAGCATAAGTTGGTTTTCTAAATTTGAGACCCTGTTCTGTTTTGTAATTCAGTTCCTGTGTAGCCAAGTTTACATTCCGTGTATTCGTGATATCTTATGATGTTTCTTTTTCTGTGTGACTTATTTCAGTTAGAATCATCGTACCTGAATCCACTCATTATGCTGCTATGGGCCTGATGACATAGATTTCATTTCTGAGCGATATTGCATTGTACGTAAGTACCACAACTTCTTTATCCAGTTTTCGCTTACTGCGATATTGAACTTGTACCGTAAACGAGGATCTAGTAAACAGAGCCATCCCAAACTTTGGGGTGGCTGTGTCTTTTTGATTTTAATTTCCCTAAGCTATAGGACCATAAGTGGAAGTGCCCTAGCCTCTGTTGCTTTGTTTTTTAGATGTTTCAGGAAACACCATACACTTCGCCAGAGTGGCGGGTGGCAATTTACATCCCGCCCATCAGCATAACAAGGCCCCCAGTTCTCCATGGACTGTCCTGCCTTTCTGGATTTTACACTTTTTTCAGATGGCCCTTTTGACCGGGGGGCAGTAAGACTTCATTGTAGTGCAGATTTCCTTTGCAAGCTTGCTTGGTTGGCCAAACAGGGCGTATGCGTTTTTTCCTGAATATATTCAGGAAAAAACGCATACGCCCTTTTTGGCCAAGTGCATCATTGTGGACATTCTGCCTCTTTTCCTATGCTTTAAATGCAATTCCAGTCTACCTCCTGAAATTGGTTTCCTGCAATTCTGCCCCGCTTTCAAGTCCTCTTGGCAGCCTTACTTCAATATATTTTTGGACGATAGCTGTCATTTATAACTCTGCAGGTTTGTGAATTACAGTGCCCCTGAGCTCCTTTCTTCAACTCGCTTTCTTGTGAGCTGGCCGCAACACCGCAGGATTGCTTCAGGGCCTAATCTGGTTCCGGCACGGCACGCTGAGCCTTTGGTTAATTCCTCTTCCTGGTGGGAAATGAGAGTTAAATTTGTCCGTCCAGAAACCTCCACCTAGTCTCTCATTGGTTCTCCCTATTCCTGTTCATCTTCCACAGAAATTGCAAACTGTGCCAAACAGGAGGTTCAAGGCACTGACTCTCCAAGTGGGGAGAGTGTTAGTAAATTGTCTGGAATGTTGCACCCGAGTACCAGGGGACGAAAACTGAGACGCATTTGAACACGTTTCCCGATCACACGGTGGATCATACTCTGGGTTCCACATGCATGTTTTAGCTGAAGGAAGAATCCCTTCGATCTGGAGAGTTGACACCCATGGAATGGCCCATGCAATATGACTTCAAAGGGTCTGCATTTGCTCACCAAACCTCACCAATCCTATCACTGCTCCGTTTATGCCGCTGTACACATGCTTGATTGTCTTTCGGAGACATAGCAATCCATAGGTTTTAAGATTCCTACTAGTCACGTATACTCTTAGGCATTTAATATGGGGTGTTGAGTCCATTTCGTTGAGCAAGGACTAGCTCTTGTCTATTACATATTTGGCTTATGGAACGGTATCTGTGCTCATTTCAATCTCTGGTTTTATGGAGCACCCCAACTCACCTTTCCCCTTACGCAAGCATAAGTTGGTTTTCTAAATTTGAGACCCTGTTCTGTTTTGTAATTCAGTTCCTGTGTAGCCAAGTTTACATTCCGTGTATTCGTGATATCTTATGATGTTTCTTTTTCTGTGTGACTTATTTCAGTTAGAATCATCGTACCTGAATCCACTCATTATGCTGCTATGGGCCTGATGACATAGATTTCATTTCTGAGCGATATTGCATTGTACGTAAGTACCACAACTTCTTTATCCAGTTTTCGCTTACTGCGATATTGAACTTGTACCGTAAACGAGGATCTAGTAAACAGAGCCATCCCAAACTTTGGGGTGGCTGTGTCTTTTTGATTTTAATTTCCCTAACCTATAGGACCATAAGTGGAAGTGCCCTAGCCTCTGTTGCTTTGTTTTTTAGATGTTTCAGGAAACACCATACACTTCGCCAGAGTGGCGGGTGGCAATTTACATCCCGCCCATCAGCATAACAAGGCCCCCAGTTCTCCATGGACTGTCCCGCCTTTCTGGATTTTACACTTTTTACAGATGGCCCTTTTGACCGGGGGGAAGTGAGACTTCATTGTAGTGCAGATTTCCTTTGCAAGCTTGCTTGGTTGGCCAAAAAGGGCGTATGCGTTTTTTCCTGAATATATTCAGGAAAAAACGCATACGCCCTTTTTGGCCAAGTGCATCACTGTGGACGTTCTGCCTCTTTTCCTATGCTTAAAATGCAATTCCAGTCTACCTCCTGAAATCAGTTTCCTGCAATTCTGCCCCTCTTTCAAGTCCTCTTGGCAGCCTGACTTCAATATATTTTGGAGCATAGCTGTCATTTATAACTCTGCAGGTTTGTGAATTACAGTGCCCCTGAGCTCCTTTCTTCAACTCGCTTTCTTGTGAGCTGGCCGCAACACCGCAGGATTGCTTCAGGGCCTATTCTGGTTCCGGCACGGCACGCTGAGCCTTTGGTTAATTCCCCTTCCTGGTGGGAAATGAGAGTTAAATTTGCCCGTCCAGACACCTCCAGCTAGTCTCTCATTGGTTCTCCCTATTCCTGTTCATCTTCCGCAGAAATTGCAAACTGGGCCAAACAGGAGGTTCAAGGCACTGACTCTCCAAGTGGAGAGAGTGTTAGTAAAGCGTCTGGCATGTTGCACCCGAGTACCAGGGGACGAAAACTGAGACACATTTGAACACGTTTCCCGATCACACGGTGGATCATACTCTGGGTTCCACATGCATGTTTTAGCTGAAGGAAGAATCCCTTCAACCTGGAGACTTGAGACCCATGGAATGGCTACCATGCAATATGACTTCAAAGGGTCTGCATTTGCTCACCGAACCTCACCAATCCTATCACTGCTGCGTTTATGCCGCTGTACACACGCTAGATTCTCTTTCGGAGACATAGAAATCCATAGGTTTTAAGATTCCTACTAGTCAGGTATACTCTTAGGCATTTAATATGGGGTGTTGAGTCCATTTCGTTGAGCAAGGAGTATCTCTTGTCTATTACATATTTGGCTTATGGAATGGTATCTGTGCTCATTTCAATCTCTGGTTTTATGGAGCACCCCAACTCACCTTTCCCCTTAAGCAAGCATAAGTTGGTTTTCTAAATTTGAGACCCTGTTCTGTTTTGTAATTCAGTTCCTGTGTAGCCAAGTTTACATTCTGTGTATTCGTGATATCTTATGATGTTTCTTTTTCTGTGTGACTTATTTCAGTTAGAATCATCGTACCTGAATCCACTCATTATGCTGCTACGGGCCTGATGACATAGATTTCATTGCTGAGCGATATTGCATTGTACGTAAGTACCACAACTTCTTTATCCATTTTTCGCATTCTGCGATATTGAACTTGTGCCGTAAATTAGGTTCTAGTAAACAGAGCCGTTCCAAACTTTGGGGTGGCTGTGTCTTTTTGATTGTAATTTCCCTAAGCTATAGGACCATAAGTAGAAGTGCCCTAGGCTCTGTTGCTTTGTTTTTTAGATGTTTCAGGAAACACCATACAGTTCTGCAGAGTGGCGGGTGGCAATTTACATCCCGCCCATCAGCATAACAAGGCCCCCAGTTCTCCATGGACTGTCCTGCCTTTCTGGATTTTACACTTTTTTCAGATGGCCCTTTTGGCCAGGGGGAAGTGAGACTTCATTGTAGTGCAGATTTCCTTTGCAAGCTTGCTTGGTTGGCCAAAAAGGGCGTATGCATTTTTTCCTGAATATATTCAGGAAAAAACGCATACGCCCTTTTTGGCCAAGTGCATCATTGTGGACGTTCTGCCTCTTTTCCTATGCTTACCACAACTTCTTTATCCAGTTTTCACTTTCTGCGATATTGAACTTGTACTGTAAACGAGGTTCTAGTAACAAGAGCCGTCCCAAACTTTGGGGTGGCTGTGTCTTTTTCATTTTCATTTCCGTAAGCTATAGGACCATAAGTGGAAGTGCCCTAGGCTCTGTTGCTTTGTTTTTTAGATGTTTCAGGAAACACCATAAACTTCTCCAGAGTGGCAGGTGGCAATTTACATCCCACCCATCAGCATAACAAGGCCCCCAGTTCTCCGTGGACTGTCCTGCCTTTCTGGATTTTACACTTTTTTCAGATGGCCCTTTTGACCGGGGGTGGGGGGGAAGTGAGAATTCATTGTAGTGCAGATTTCCTTTGCAAGCTTGCTTGGTTGGCCAAAAAGGGCGTATGCGTTTTTTCCTGAATATATTCAGGAAAAAACGCATACGCCCTTTTTGGCCAAGTGCATCATTGTGGACATTCTGCCTCTTTTCCTATGCTTTAAATGCAATTCCAGTCTACCTCCTGAAATCAGTTTCCTGCAATTCTGCCCCGCTTTCAAGTCCTCTTGGCAGCCTTACTTCAATATATTTTTGGACGATAGCTGTCATTTATAACTCTGCAGGTTTGTGAATTACAGTGCCCCTGAGCTCCTTTCTTCAACTCGCTTTCTGGTGAGCTGGCCACAACACCGCAGGATTGCTTCAGGGCCTAATCTTGTTCCGGCATGGCACGCTGAGCCTTTGGTTAATTCCCCTTCCTGGTGGGAAATGAGAGTTAAATTTTCCCGTCCAGACACCTCCAGCTAGTCTCTCATTGGTTCTCCCTATTCCTGTTCATCTTCCGCAGAAATTGCAAACTGGGCCAAACAGGAGGTTCAAGGCACTGACTCTCCAAGTGGGGAGAGTGTTAGTAAAGCGTCTGGAATGTTGCACCCGAGGACCAGGGGACAAAAACTGAGACACATTTGAACACGTTTCCCGATCACACGGTGGATCATACTCTGGGTTCCACATGCATGTTTTAGCTGAAGGAAGAATCCCTTCAATCTGGAGAGTTGACACCCATGGAATGGCCCGTGCAATATGACTTCAAAGGGTCTGCATTTGCTCACCAAACCTCACCAATCCTATCACTGCTCCGTTTATGCCGCTGTACACATGGTTGTTTGTCTTTCGGAGACATAGCAATCCATAGGTTTTAAGATTCCTACTAGTCACGTATACTCTTAGGCATTTAATATGGGGTGTTGAGTCCATTTCGTTGAGCAAGGACTAGCTCTTGTCTATTACATATTTGGCTTATGGAACGGTATCTGTGCTCATTTCAATCTCTGGTTTTATGGAGCACCCCAACTCACCTTTCCCCTTACGCAAGCATAAGTTGGTTTTCTAAATTTGAGATCCTGTTCTGTTTTGTAATTCAGTTCCTGTGTAGCCAAGTTTACATTCCGTGTATTAGTGATATCTTATGATGTTTCTTTTTCTGTGTGACTTATTTCAGTTAGAATCATCGTAGCTGAATCCACTCATTATGCTCCTATGGGCCTGATGACAGAGATTTCATTGCTGAGTGATATTGCATTTTACGTAAGTACCACAACTTCTTTATCCAGTTTTCGCTTTCTGTGATATTGAACTTGTACCGTAAACGAGGTTCTAGTAAACAGAGCCGTCCCAAACATTGGGGTGGCTGTGTCTTTTTGATTTTAATTTCCCTAAGCTATAAGACGATAAGTGGAAGTGCTCTAGGCTCTGTTGCTTTGTTTTTTAGATATTTCAGGAAACATCATACATTTCTCCAGAGTGGCGGGTGGCAATTTACATCCCGCCCATCAGAATAACAAGGCCCCCAGTTCTCCATGGACTGTCCTGCCTTTCTGGATTTTACACTTTTTTCAGATGGCCCTTTTGACCGGGGGGAAGTGAGACTTCATTGTAGTGCAGATTTCCTTTACAAGCTTGCTTGATTGGCCAAAAAGGGCATATGCGTTTTTTCCTGAATATATTCAGGAAAAAACGCATACGCCCTTTTTGGCCAAGTGCATGATTGTGGACGTTCTGCGTCTTTTCCTATGCTTTAAATGCAATTCCAGTCTACCTCCTAAAATCGGTTTCCTGCAATTCTGCCCCGCTTTCAAGTCCTCTTGGCAGCCTTACTTCAATATATTTTGGAGCATAGCTGTCATTTATAACTCTGCAGGTTTGTGAATTACAGTGCCCCTGAGCTCCTTTCTTCAACTCGCTTTCTTGTGAGCTGGCCGCAACACCGCAGGATTGCTTCAGGGCCTAATCTGGTTCCGGCACGGCACGCTGAGCCTTTGGTTAATTCCCCTTCCTGGTGGGAAATGAGAGTTAAATTTGCCCGTCCAGACACCTCCAGCTAGTCTCTCATTGGTTCTCCCTATTCCTGTTCATCTTCCGCAGAAATTGCAAACTGGGCCAAACAGGAAGTTCAAGGCACTGACTCTCCAAGTGGAGAGAGTGTTAGTAAAGCGTCTGGCATGTTGCACCCGAGTACCAGGGGACGAAAACTGAGACACATTTGAACACGTTTCCCGATCACACGGTGGATCATACTCTGGGTTCCACATGCATGTTTTAGCTGAAGGAAGAATCCCTTCAACCTGGAGAGTTGAGACCCATGGAATGGCTACCATGCAATATGACTTCAAAGGGTCTGCATTTGCTCACCGAACCTCACCAATCCTATCACTGCTGCGTTTATGTCGCTGTACACACGCTAGATTCTCTTTCGGAGACATAGCAATCCATGGGTTTTAAGATTCGTACTAGTCAGGTATACTCTTAGGCATTTAATATGGGGTGTTGAGTCCATTTCATTGCGCAAGGAGTAGCTCTTGTCTATTACATATTTGGCTTATGGAATGGTATGTGTGCTCATTTCAATCTCTGGTTTTATGGAGCACCCCATCTCACCTTTCCCGTTAAGCAAGCATAAGTTGGTTTTCTAAATTTGAGACCCTGTTCTGTTTTGTAATTCAGTTCCTGTGTAGCCAAGTTTACATTCCGTGTATTCGTGATATCTTATGATGTTTCTTTTTCTGTGTGACTTATTTCAGCTAGAATCATCGTACCTGAATCCACTCATTATGCTGCTATGGGCCTGATGACATAGATTTCATTTCTGAGCGATATTGCATTGTACGTAAGTACCACAACTTCTTTATCCAGTTTTCGCTTACTGCGATATTGAACTTGTACCGTAAACGAGGTTCTAGTAAACAGAGCCGTCCCAAACTTTGGGGTGGCTGTGTCTTTTTGATTTTAATTTCCCTAAGCTATAGGACCATAAGTGGAAGTGCCCTAGCCTCTGTTGCTTTGTTTTTTAGATGTTTCAGGAAACACCATACACTTCTCCAGAGTGGCGGGTGGCAATTTACATCCCGCCCATCAGCATAACAAGGCCCCCAGTTCTCCATGGACTGTCCTGCCTTTCTGGATTTTACACTTTTTTCAGATGGCCCTTTTGGCCGGGGGGAAGTGAGACTTCATTGTAGTGCAGATTTCCTTTGCAAGCTTGCTTGGTTGGTCAAAAAGGGCGTATGCGTTTTTTCCTGAATATATTCAGGAAAAAACGCATACGCCCTTTTTGGCCAAGTGCATCATTGTGGACGTTCTGCCTCTTTTCCTATGCTTACCACAACTTCTTTATCCAGTTTTCACTTTCTGCGATATTGAACTTGTACCGTAAACGAGGTTCTAGTAACAAGAGCCGTCCCAAACTTTGGGGTGGCTGTGTCTTTTTGATTTTCATTTCTGTAAGCTATAGGACCATAAGTGGAAGTGCCCTAGGCTCTGTTGCTTTGTTTTTTAGATGTTTCAGGAAACACCATAAACTTCTCCAGAGTGGCAGGTGGCAATTTACATCCCACCCATCAGCATAACAAGGCCCCCAGTTCTCCGTGGACTGTCCTGCCTTTCTGGATTTTACACTTTTTTCAGATGGCCCTTTTGACCGGGGAGGGGGGGGAGTGAGTCTTCATTGTAGTGCAGATTTCCTTTGCAAGCTTGCTTGGTTGGCCAAAAAGGGCGTATGCGTTTTTTCCTGAATATATTCAGGAAAAAACGCATACGCCCTTTTTGGCCAAGTGCATCATTGTGGACGTTCTGCCTCTTTTCCTGTGCTTTAAATGCAATTCCAGTCTACCTCCTGAAATTGGTTTCCTGCAATTCTGCCCCGCTTTCAAGTCCTCTTGGCAGCCTTACTTCAATATATTTTTGGACGATAGCTGTCATTTATAACTCTGCAGTTTTGTGAATTACAGTGCCCCTGAGCTCCTTTCTTCAACTCGCTTTCTTGTGAGCTGGCCGCAACACCGCATGATTGCTTCAGGGCCTAATCTGGTTCCGGCACGGCACGCTGAGCCTTTGGTTAATTTCCCTTCCTGGTGGGAAATGAGAGTTAAATTTGCCCGTCCAGACACCTCCAGCTAGTCTCTCATTGGTTCTCCCTATTCCTGTTCATCTTCCGCAGAAATTGCAAACTGGGCCAAACAGGAGGTTCAAGGCACTGACTCTCCAAGTGGAGAGAGTGTTAGTAAAGCGTCTGGCATGTTGCACCCGAGTACCAGGGGACGAAAACTGAGACACATTTGAACACGTTTCCCGATCACACGGTGGATCATACTCTGGGTTCCACATGCATGTTTTAGCTGAAGGAAGAATCCCTTCAACCTGGAGAGTTGAGACCCATGGAATGGCTACCATGCAATATGACTTCAAAGGGTCTGCATTTGCTCACCGAACCTCACCAATCCTATCACTGCTGCGTTTATGCCGCTGTACACACGCTAGATTCTCTTTCGGAGACATAGCAATCCATAGGTTTTAAGATTCCTACTAGTCAGGTATACTCTTAGGCATTTAATATGGGGTGTTGAGTCCATTTCATTGCGCAAGGAGTAGCTCTTGTCTATTACATATTTGGCTTATGGAATGGTATCTGTGCTCATTTCAATCTCTGGTTTTATGGAGCACCCCAACTCACCTTTCCCCTTAAGCAAGCATAAGTTTGTTTTCTAAATTTGAGACCCTGTTCTGTTTTGTAATTCAGTTCCTGTGTAGCCAAGTTTACATTCCGTGTATTCGTGATATCTTATGATGTTTCTTTTTCTGTGTGACTTATTTCAGTTAGAATCATCGTACCTGAATCCACTCATTATGCTGCTACCGGCCTGATGACATAGATTTCATTGCTGAGCGATATTGCATTGTACGTAAGTACCACAACTTCTTTATCCATTTTTCGCATTCTGCGATATTGAACTTGTGCCGTAAATTAGGTTCTAGTAAACAGAGCCGTCCCAAACTTTGGGGTGGCTGTGTCTTTTTGATTTTAATTTCCAAAGCTATAGGACCATAAGTGGAAGTGCCCTAGGCTCTGTTGCTTTGTTTTTTAGATGTTTCAGGAAACACCATACACTTCTGCAGAGTGATGGGTGGCAATTTACATCCCGCCCATCAGCATAACAAGGCCCCCAGTTCTCCATGGACTGTCCCGCCTTTCTGGATTTTACACTTTTTTCAGATGGCCCTTTTGACCGGGGGGAAGTGAGACTTCATTGTAGTGCAGATTTCCTTTGCAAGCTTGCTTGGTTGGCCAAAAAGGGCGTACGCGTTTTTTCCTGAATATATTCAGGAAAAAACGCGTACGCCCTTTTTGGCCAAGTGCATCATTGTGGACGTTCTGCCTCTTTTCCTATGCTTACCACAACTTCTTTATCCAGTTTTCACTTTCTGCGATATTGAACTTGTACCGTAAACGAGGTTCTAGTAACAAGAGCCGTCCCAAACTTTGGGGTGGCTGTGTCTTTTTGATTTTCATTTCCCTAAGCTATAGGACCATAAGTGGAAGTGCCCTAGGCTCTGTTGCTTTGTTTTTTAGATGTATCAGGAAACACCATAAACTTCTCCAGAGTGGCAGGTGGCAATTTACATCCCACCCATCAGCATAACAAGGCCCCCAGTTCTCCGTGGACTGTCCTGCCTTTCTGGATTTTACACTTTTTTCAGATGGCCCTTTTGACGGGGGGGGGGGGGGAGTGAGACTTCATTGTAGTGCAGATTTCCTTTGCAAGCTTGCTTGGTTGGCCAAAAAGGGCGTATGCGTTTTTTCTGGAATATATTCAGGAAAAAACGCATACGCCCTTTTTGGCCAAGTGCATCATTGTGGACGTTCTGCCTCTTTTCCTATGCTTTAAATGCAATTCCAGTCTACCTCCTGAAATTGGTTTCCTGCAATTCTGCCCCGCTTTCAAGTCCTCTTGGCAGCCTTACTTCAATATATTTTTGGACGATAGCTGTCATTTATAACTCTGCAGGTTTGTGAATTACAGTGCCCCTGAGCTCCTTTCTTCAAGTCGCTTTCTCTTGAGCTGGCCGCAACACCGCATGATTGCTTCAGGGCCTAATCTGGTTCCGGCATGGCACGCTGAGCCTTTGGTTAATTTCCCTTCCTGGTGGGAAATGAGAGTTAAATTTGCCCGTCCAGACACCTCCAGCTAGTCTCTCATTGGTTCTCCCTATTCCTGTTCATCTTCCACAGAAATTGCAAACTGGGCCAAACAGGAGGTTCAAGGCACTGACTCTCCAAGTGGGGAGAGTGTTAGTAAAGCGTCTGGAATGTTGCACCCGAGTACCAGAGGACGAAAACTGAGACACATTTGAACACGTTTCCCGATCACACGGTGGATCATACTCTGGGTTCCACATGCATGTTTTAGCTGAAGGAAGAATCCCTTCAACGTGGAAGTTGAGACCCATGGAATGGCTACCATGCAATATGACTTCAAAGGGTCTGCATTTGCTCACCGAACCTCACCAATCCTATCACTGCTGCGTTTATGCCGCTGTACACACGCTAGATTCTCTTTCGGAAACATAGAAATCCATAGGTTTTAAGATTCCTACGAGTCAGGTATACTCTTAGGCATTTAATATGGGGTGTTGAGTCCATTTCGTTGAGCAAGGAGTATCTCTTGTCTATTACATATTTGGCTTATGGAATGGTATCTGTGCTCATTTCAATCTCTGGTTTTATGGAGCACCCCAACTCACCTTTCCCCTTAAGCAAGCATAAGTTGGTTTTCTAAATTTGCGACCCTGTTCTGTTTTGTAATTCAGTTCCTGTGTAGCCAAGTTTACATTCCGTGTATTCGTGATATCTTATGATGTTTCTTTTTCTGTGTGACTTATTTCAGTTAGAATCATCGTACCTGAATCCACTCATTATGCTGCTACGGGCCTGATGACATAGATTTCATTGCTGAGCGATATTGCATTGTACGTAAGTACCACAACTTCTTTATCCATTTTTCGCATTCTGCGATATTGAACTTGTGCCGTAAATTAGGTTCTAGTAAACAGAGCCGTTCCAAACTTTGGGGTGGCTGTGTCTTTTTGATTGTAATTTCCCTAAGCTATAGGACCATAAGTAGAAGTGCCCTAGGCTCTGTTGCTTTGTTTTTTAGATGTTTCAGGAAACACCATACAGTTCTGCAGAGTGGCGGGTGGCAATTTACATCCCGCCCATCAGCATAACAAGGCCCCCAGTTCTCCATGGACTGTCCTGCCTTTCTGGATTTTACACTTTTTTCAGATGGCCCTTTTGGCCGGGGGGAAGTGAGACTTCATTGTAGTGCAGATTTCCTTTGCAAGCTTGCTTGGTTGGTCAAAAAGGGCGTATGCGTTTTTTCCTGAATATATTCAGGAAAAAACGCATACGCCCTTTTTGGCCAAGTGCATCATTGTGGACGTTCTGCCTCTTTTCCTATGCTTACCACAACTTCTTTATCCAGTTTTCACTTTCTGCGATATTGAACTTGTACCGTAAACGAGGTTCTAGTAACAAGAGCCGTCCCAAACTTTGGGGTGGCTGTGTCTTTTTGATTTTCATTTCTGTAAGCTATAGGACCATAAGTGGAAGTGCCCTAGGCTCTGTTGCTTTGTTTTTTAGATGTTTCAGAAAACACCATAAACTTCTCCAGAGTGGCAGGTGGCAATTTACATCCCACCCATCAGCATAACAAGGCCCCCAGTTCTCCGTGGACTGTCCTGCCTTTCTGGATTTTACACTTTTTTCAGATGGCCCTTTTGACCGGGGAGGGGGGGGAAGTGAGACTTCATTGTAGTGCAGATTTCCTTTGCAAGCTTGCTTGGTTGGCCAAAAAGGGCGTATGCGTTTTTTCCTGAATATATTCAGGAAAAAACGCATACGCCCTTTTTGGCCAAGTGCATCATTGTGGACGTTCTGCCTCTTTTCCTGTGCTTTAAATGCAATTCCAGTCTACCTCCTGAAATTGGTTTCCTGCAATTCTGCCCCGCTTTCAAGTCCTCTTGGCAGCCTTACTTCAATATATTTTTGGACGATAGCTGTCATTTATAACTCTGCAGTTTTGTGAATTACAGTGCCCCTGAGCTCCTTTCTTCAACTCGCTTTCTTGTGAGCTGGCCGCAACACCGCATGATTGCTTCAGGGCCTAATCTGGTTCCGGCACGGCACGCTGAGCCTTTGGTTAATTTCCCTTCCTGGTGCGAAATGAGAGTTAAATTTGCCCGTCCAGACACCTCCAGCTAGTCTCTCATTGGTTCTCCCTATTCCTGTTCATCTTCCGCAGAAATTGCAAACTGGGCCAAACAGGAGGTTCAAGGCACTGACTCTCCAAGTGGAGAGAGTGTTAGTAAAGCGTCTGGCATGTTGCACCCGAGTACCAGGGGACGAAAACTGAGACACATTTGAACACGTTTCCCGATCACACGGTGGATCATACTCTGGGTTCCACATGCATGTTTTAGCTGAAGGAAGAATCCCTTCAACCTGGAGAGTTGAGACCCATGGAATGGCTACCATGCAATATGACTTCAAAGGGTCTGCATTTGCTCACCGAACCTCACCAATCCTATCACTGCTGCGTTTATGCCGCTGTACACACGCTAGATTCTCTTTCGGAGACATAGCAATCCATAGGTTTTAAGATTCCTACTAGTCAGGTATACTCTTAGGCATTTAATATGGGGTGTTGAGTCCATTTCATTGCGCAAGGAGTAGCTCTTGTCTATTACATATTTGGCTTATGGAATGGTATCTGTGCTCATTTCAATCTCTGGTTTTATGGAGCACCCCAACTCACCTTTCCCCTTAAGCAAGCATAAGTTTGTTTTCTAAATTTGAGACCCTGTTCTGTTTTGTAATTCAGTTCCTGTGTAGCCAAGTTTACATTCCGTGTATTCGTGATATCTTATGATGTTTCTTTTTCTGTGTGACTTATTTCAGTTAGAATCATCGTACCTGAATCCACTCATTATGCTGCTACCGGCCTGATGACATAGATTTCATTGCTGAGCGATATTGCATTGTACGTAAGTACCACAACTTCTTTATCCATTTTTCGCATTCTGCGATATTGAACTTGTGCCGTAAATTAGGTTCTAGTAAACAGAGCCGTCCCAAACTTTGGGGTGGCTGTGTCTTTTTGATTTTAATTTCCAAAGCTATAGGACCATAAGTGGAAGTGCCCTAGGCTCTGTTGCTTTGTTTTTTAGATGTTTCAGGAAACACCATACACTTCTGCAGAGTGATGGGTGGCAATTTACATCCCGCCCATCAGCATAACAAGGCCCCCAGTTCTCCATGGACTGTCCCGCCTTTCTGGATTTTACACTTTTTTCAGATGGCCCTTTTGACCGGGGGGAAGTGAGACTTCATTGTAGTGCAGATTTCCTTTGCAAGCTTGCTTGGTTGGCCAAAAAGGGCGTACGCGTTTTTTCCTGAATATATTCAGGAAAAAACGCGTACGCCCTTTTTGGCCAAGTGCATCATTGTGGACGTTCTGCCTCTTTTCCTATGCTTACCACAACTTCTTTATCCAGTTTTCACTTTCTGCGATATTGAACTTGTACCGTAAACGAGGTTCTAGTAACAAGAGCCGTCCCAAACTTTGGGGTGGCTGTGTCTTTTTGATTTTCATTTCCCTAAGCTATAGGACCATAAGTGGAAGTGCCCTAGGCTCTGTTGCTTTGTTTTTTAGATGTATCAGGAAACACCATAAACTTCTCCAGAGTGGCAGGTGGCAATTTACATCCCACCCATCAGCATAACAAGGCCCCCAGTTCTCCGTGGACTGTCCTGCCTTTCTGGATTTTACACTTTTTTCAGATGGCCCTTTTGACGGGGGGGGGGGGGGAGTGAGACTTCATTGTAGTGCAGATTTCCTTTGCAAGCTTGCTTGGTTGGCCAAAAAGGGCGTATGCGTTTTTTCTGGAATATATTCAGGAAAAAACGCATACGCCCTTTTTGGCCAAGTGCATCATTGTGGACGTTCTGCCTCTTTTCCTATGCTTTAAATGCAATTCCAGTCTACCTCCTGAAATTGGTTTCCTGCAATTCTGCCCCGCTTTCAAGTCCTCTTGGCAGCCTTACTTCAATATATTTTTGGACGATAGCTGTCATTTATAACTCTGCAGGTTTGTGAATTACAGTGCCCCTGAGCTCCTTTCTTCAACTCGCTTTCTCTTGAGCTGGCCGCAACACCGCATGATTGCTTCAGGGCCTAATCTGGTTCCGGCATGGCACGCTGAGCCTTTGGTTAATTTCCCTTCCTGGTGGGAAATGAGAGTTAAATTTGCCCGTCCAGACACCTCCAGCTAGTCTCTCATTGGTTCTCCCTATTCCTGTTCATCTTCCACAGAAATTGCAAACTGGGCCAAACAGGAGGTTCAAGGCACTGACTCTCCAAGTGGGGAGAGTGTTAGTAAAGCGTCTGGAATGTTGCACCCGAGTACCAGAGGACGAAAACTGAGACACATTTGAACACGTTTCCCGATCACACGGTGGATCATACTCTGGGTTCCACATGCATGTTTTAGCTGAAGGAAGAATCCCTTCAACGTGGAAGTTGAGACCCATGGAATGGCTACCATGCAATATGACTTCAAAGGGTCTGCATTTGCTCACCGAACCTCACCAATCCTATCACTGCTGCGTTTATGCCGCTGTACACATGCTTGATTCTCTTTCGGAGACATAGCAATCCATAGGTTTTAAGATTCGTACTAGTCAGGTATACTCTTAGGCATTTAATATGGGGTGTTGAGTCCATTTCATTGTGCAAGGAGTAGCTCTTGTCTATTACATATTTGGCTTATGGAATGGTATCTGTGCTCATTTCAATCTCTGGTTTTATGGAGCACCCCAACTCACCTTTCCCCTTAAGCAAGCATAAGTTGGTTTTCTAAATTTGAGACCCTGTTCTGTTTTGTAATTCAGTTCCTGTGTAGCCAAGTTTACATTCCGTGTATTCGTGATAACTTATGATGTTTCTTTTTCTGTGTGACTTATTTCAGTTAGAATCATCGTACCTGAATCCACTCATTATGCTGCTATGGGCCTGATGACATAGATTTCATTTCTGAGCGACATTGCATTGTACGTAAGTACCACAATTTCTTTATCCAGTTTTCGCTTACTGCGATATTGAACTTGTACTGTAAACGAGGTTCTAGTAAACAGAGCCGTCCCAAACTTTTGGGTGGCTGTGTCTTTTTGATTTTAATTTCCCTAAGCTATAGGACCATAAGTGGAAGTGCCCTAGCCTCTGTTGCTTTGTTTTTTAGATGTTTCAGGAAACACCATACAGTTCTGCAGAGTGGCGGGTGGCAATTTACATCCCGCCCATCAGCATAACAAGGCCCCCAGTTCTCCATGGACTGTCCTGCCTTTCTGGATTTTACACTTTTTTCAGATGGCCCTTTTGGCCGGGGGGAAGTGAGACTTCATTGTAGTGCAGATTTCCTTTGCAAGCTTGCTTGGTTGGCCAAAAAGGGCGTATGCGTTTTTTCCTGAATATATTCAGGAAAAAACGCATACGCCCTTTTTGGCCAAGTGCATCATTGTGGACATTCTGCCTCTTTTCCTATGCTTTAAATGCAATTCCAGTCTACCTCCTGAAATTGGTTTCCTGCAATTCTGCCCCGCTTTCAAGTCCTCTTGGCAGCCTTACTTCAATATATTTTTGGACGATAGCTGTCATTTATAACTCTGCAGGTTTGTGAATTACAGTGCCCCTGAGGTCCTTTCTTCAACTCGCTTTCTTGTGAGCTGGCCGCAACACCGCAGGATTGCTTCAGGGCCTAATCTTGTTCCGGCTCGGCACGCTGAGCCTTTGGTTAATTCCCCTTCCTGGTGGGAAATGAGAGTTAAATTTTCCCGTCCAGACACCTCCAGCTAGTCTCTCATTGGTTCTCCCTATTCCTGTTCATCTTCCGCAGAAATTGCAAACTGGGCCAAACAGGAGGTTCAAGGCACTGACTCTCCAAGTGGGGAGAGTGTTAGTAAAGCGTCTGGAATGTTGCACCCGAGGACCAGGGGACAAAAACTGAGACACATTTGAACACGTTTCCCAATCACACGGTGGATCATACTCTGGGTTCCACATGCATGTTTTAGCTGAAGGAAGAATCCCTTCAACCTGGAGAGTTGAGACCCATGGAATGGCTACCATGCAATATGACTTCAAAGGGTCTGCATTTGCTCACCGAACCTTACCAATCCTATCACTGCTGCGTTGATGCCGGTGTACACACGCTTCATTCTCTTTCAGAGACATATCCATCCATAGGTTTTAAGATTCTTACTAGTCAGGTATACTCTTAGGCATTTAATATGGGGTGTTGCGTCCATTTCGTTGAGCAAGGACTAGCTCTATTCTATTATATATTTGGCTTATGGAACGGTATCTGTGCTCATTTCAATCTCTGGTTTTATGGAGCACCCCAACTCACCTTTCCCCTTAAGCAAGCATAAGTTGGTTTTCTAAATTTGAGACCCTGTTCTGTTTTGTAATTCAGTTCCTGTGTAGCCAAGTTTACGTTCCGTATATTACTGATAACTTATGATGTTTCTTTTTCTGTGTGACTTATTTCAGTTAGAATCATCGTACCTGAATCCACTCATTATGCTGCTACGGGCCTGATGACATAGATTTCATTACTGAGTGATATTGCATTGTACGTAAGTACCACAAATTCTTTATCCAGTTTTCGCTTTCTGCGATATTGAACTTGTACCGTAAACGAGCTTCTAGTAAACAGAGCCGTTCCAAACTTTGGGGTGGCTGTGTCTTTTTGATTTTAATTTCCCTAAGCTATAGGACCATAAGTGGAAGTGCCCTAGGCTCTGTTGCTTTGTTTTTTAGTTGTTTCAGGGAACACCATACACTTCTCCAGAGTGGCAGGTGGCAATTTACATCCCGCCCATCAGCATAACAAGGCCCCCAGTTCTCCATGGACTGTCCTGCCTTTCTGGATTTTACACTTTTTTCAGATGGCCCTTTTGACCGGGGGGCAGTAAGACTTCATTGTAGTGCAGATTTCCTTTGCAAGCTTGCTTGGTTGGCCAAAAAGGGCGTATGCGTTTTTTCCTGAATATATTCAGGAAAAAACGCATACGCCCTTTTTGGCCAAGTGCATCATTGTGGACATTCTGCCTCTTTTCCTATGCTTTAAATGCAATTGCAGTCTACCTCCTGAAATCGGTTTCCTGCAATTCTGCCCCGCTTTCAAGTCCTCTTGGCAGCCTTACTTCAATATATTTTTGGACGATAGCTGTCATTTATAACTCTGCAGTTTTGTGAATTACAGTGCCCCTGAGCTCCTTTCTTCAACTCGCTTTCTTGTGAGCTGGCCGCAACACCGCAGGATTGCTTCAGGGCCTAATCTTGTTCCGGCACGGCACGCTGAGCCTTTGGTTAATTCCCCTTCCTGGTGGGAAATGAGAGTTAAATTTTCCCGTCCAGACACCTCCAGCTAGTCTCTCATTGGTTCTCCCTATTCCTGTTCATCTTCCGCAGAAATTGCAAACTGGGCCAAACAGGAGGTTCAAGGCACTGACTCTCCAAGTGGGGAGAGTGTTAGTAAAGCGTCTGGAATGTTGCACCCGAGGACCAGGGGACAAAAACTGAGACACATTTGAACACGTTTCCCGATCACACGGTGGATCATACTCTGGGTTCCACATGCATGTTTTAGCTGAAGGAAGAATCCCTTCAACCTGGAGAGTTGAGACCCATGGAATGGCTACCATGCAATATGACTTCAAAGGGTCTGCATTTGCTCACCGAACCTCACCAATCCTATCACTGCTGCGTTTATGCCGCTGTACACACGCTAGATTCTCTTTCGGAGACATAGAAATCCATAGGTTTTAAGATTCCTACTAGTCAGGTATACTCTTAGGCATTTAATATGGGGTGTTGAGTCCATTTCGTTGAGCAAGGAGTATCTCTTGTCTATTACATATTTGGCTTATGGAATGGTATCTGTGCTCATTTCAATCTCTGGTTTTATGGAGCACCCCAACTCACCTTTCCCCTTAAGCAAGCATAAGTTGGTTTTCTAAATTTGAGACCCTGTTCTGTTTTGTAATTCAGTTCCTGTGTAGCCAAGTTTACATTCCGTGTATTCGTGATATCTTATGATGTTTCTTTTTCTGTGTGACTTATTTCAGTTAGAATCATCGTACCTGAATCCACTCATTATGCTGCTACGGGCCTGATGACATAAATTTCATTACTGAGTGATATTGCATTGTACGTAAGTACCACAACTTCTTTATCCAGTTTTCGCTTTCTGCGATATTGAACTTGTACCGTAAACGAGGTTCTAGTAAACAGAGCCGTTCCAAACTTTGGGGTGGCTGTGTCTTTTTGATTTTAATTTCCCTAAGCTATAGGACCATAAGTGGAAGTGCCCTAGGCTCTGTTGCTTTGTTTTTTAGATGTTTCAGGAAACACCATATACTTCTCCAGAGTGGCAGGTGGCAATTTACATCCCACCCATCAGCATAACAAGGCCCCCAGTTCTCCATGGACTGTCCTGCCTTTCTGGATTTTACACTTTTTTCAGATGGCCCTTTTGACCGGGGGGCAGTAAGACTTCATTGTAGAGCAGATTTCCTTTGCAAGCTTGCTTGGTTGGCCAAAAAGGGCGTACGCGTTTTTTCCTGAATATATTCAGGGTAAAACGCATACGCCCTTTTTGGCCAAGTGCATCATTGTGGACGTTCTGCCTCTTTTCCTATGCTTACCACAACTTCTTTATCCAGTTTTCACTTTCTGCGATATTGAACTTGTACCGTAAACGAGGTTCTAGTAACAAGAGCCGTCCCAAACTTTGGGGTGGCTGTGTCTTTTTGATTTTCATTTCCCTAAGCTATAGGACCATAAGTGGAAGTGCCCTAGGCTCTGTTGCTTTGTTTTTTAGATGTATCAGGAAACACCATAAACTTCTCCAGAGTGGCAGGTGGCAATTTACATCCCACCCATCAGCATAAAAAGGCCCCCAGTTCTCCGTGGACTGTCCTGCCTTTCTGGATTTTACACTTTTTTCAGATGGCCCTTTTGACCGGGGGGGGGGGGGAAGTGAGACTTCATTGTAGTGCAGATTTCCTTTGCAAGCTTGCTTGGTTGGCCAAAAAGGGCGTATGCGTTTTTTCTAGAATATATTCAGGAAAAAACGCATACGCCCTTTTTGGCCAAGTGCATCATTGTGGACATTCTGCGTCTTTTCCTATGCTTTAAATGCAATTCCAGTCTACCTCCTAAAATCGGTTTCCTGCAATTCTGCCCCGCTTTCAAGTCCTCTTGCAGCCTTACTTCAATATATTTTTGGACGATAGCTGTCATTTATAACTCTGCAGGTTTGTGAATTACAGTGCCCCTGAGCTCCTTTCTTCAAGTCGCTTTCTTGTGAGCTGGCCGCAACACCGCAGGATTGCTTCAGGGCCTAATCTGGTTCCGACACGGCACGCTGAGCCTTTGGTTATTTCCCCTTCCTTTTGGGAAATGAGAGTTAAATTTGCCCGTCCAGACACCTCCAGCTACTCTCTCATTGGTTCTCCCTATTCCTGTTCATGTTCCACAGAAATTGCAAACTGGGCCAAACAGGAGGTTCAAGGCACTGACTCTCCAAGTGGGGAGAGTGTTAGTAAAGCGTCTGGAATGTTGCACTCGAGTACCAGGGGACGAAAAGTGAGACACATTTGAACATGTTTCCCGATCACATGGTGGATCATACTCTGGGTTCCACATGCATGTTTTAGCTGAAGGAAGAATCCCTTCAACCTGGAGAGTTGAGACCCATGGAATGGCTACCATGCAATATGACTTCAAAGGGTCTGCATTTGCTCACCGAACCTCACCAATCCAATCACTGCTGCATTTATGCCGCTGTACACATTCTTGATTCTCTTTCGGAGACATAGCAATCCATAGGTTTTAAGATTCTTACTAGTCAGGTATACTCTTAGGCATTTAATATGTGGTGTTGAGTCCATTTCGTTGAGCAAGGAGTAGCTCTTGTCTATTACATATTTGGCTTATGGAATGGTATCTGTGCTCATTTCAATCTCTGGTTTTATGCAGCACCCCAACTCGCCTTTCCCCTTAAGCAAGCATAAGTTGGTTTTCTAAATTTGAGACCCTGTTCTGTTTTGTAATTCAGTTCCTGTGTAGCCAAGTTTACATTCCGTGTATTCGTGATAACTTATGATGTTTCTTTTTCTGTGTGACTTATTTCAGTTAGAATCATCGTACCTGAATCCACTCATTATGCTGCTATGGGCCTGATGACATAGATTTCATTTCTGAGCGACATTGCATTGTACGTAAGTACCACAATTTCTTTAACCAGTTTTCGCTTACTGCGATATTGAACTTGTACTGTAAACGAGGTTCTAGTAAACAGAGCCGTCCCAAACTTTGGGGTGGCTGTGTCTTTTTGATTTTAATTTCCCTAAGCTATAGGACCATAAGTGGAAGTGCCCTAGCCTCTGTTGCTTTGTTTTTTAGATGTTTCAGGAAACACCATACACTTCTCCAGAGTGGCGGGTGGCAATTTACATCCCGCCCATCAGCATAACAAGGCCCCCAGTTCTCCATGGACTGTCCCGACTTTCTGGATTTTACACTTTTTACAGATGGCCCTTTTGACCGGGGGGGAAGTGAGACTTCATTGTAGTGCAGATTTCCTTTGCAAGCTTGCTTGGTTGGCCAAAAAGGGCGTATGCGTTTTTTCCTGAATATATTCAGGAAAAAACGCATACGCCCTTTTTGGCCAAGTGCATCACTGTGGACGTTCTGCCTCTTTTCCTATGCTTAAAATGCAATTCCAGTCTACCTCCTGAAATCAGTTTCCTGCAATTCTGCCCCGCTTTCAAGTCCTATTGGCAGCCTTACTTCAATATATTTTTGGACGATAGCTGTCATTTATAACTCTGCAGGTTTGTGAATTACAGTGCCCCTGAGCTCCTTTCTTCAACTCGCTTTCTTGTGAGCTGGCCGCAACACCGCAGGATTTCTTCAGGCCCTAATCTGGTTCCGGCACGGCACACTGAGCCTTTGGTTAATTCCCCTTCCTGGTGGGAAATGAGAGTTAAATTTGCCCGTCCAGACACCTCCAGCTAGTCTCTCATTGGTTCTCCCTATTCCTGTTCATCTTCCGCAGAAATTGCAAACTTGGCCAAACAGGAGGTTCAAGGCACTGACTCTCCAAGTGGGGAGAGTGTTAGTAAAGCATCTGGAATGTTGCACCCGAGTACCAGGGGACGAAAACTGAGACACATTTGAACACGTTTCCCGATCACACGGTGGATCATACTCTGGGTTCCACATGCATGTTTTAGCTGAAGGAAGAATCCCTTCAACCTGGAGAGTTGAGACCCATGGAATGGCTACCATGAAATATGACTTCAAAGGGTCTGCATTTGCTCACCGAACCTTACCAATCCTATCACTGCTGCGTTTATGCCGGTGTACACACGCTTCATTCTCTTTCAGAGGCATATCCATCCATAGGTTTTAAGATTCTTACTAGTCAGGTATACTCTTAGGCATTTAATATGTGTTGTTGCATCCATTTCGTTGAGCAAGGTATAGCTCTTTTCTATTACATGTTTGGCTTATGGAATGGTATCTGTGCTCATTTCAATCTCTGGTTTTATGGAGCACCCCAACTCACCTTTCCCCTTAAGCAAGCATAAGTTGGTTTTCTAAATTTGAGACCCTGTTCTGTTTTGTAATTCAGTTCCTGTGTAGCCAAGTTTACGTTCCGTATATTAGTGATATCTTGTGATGTTTCTTTTTCTGTGTGACTTATTTCAGTTAGAATCATCGTAGCTGAATCCACTCATTATGCTGCTACGGGCCTGATGACATAGATTTCATTGCTGAGTGATATTGCATTTTACGTAAGTACCACAACTTCTTTATCCAGTTTTCGCTTTCTGCGATATTGAACTTGTACCGTAAACGAGGTTCTAGTAAACAGAGCCGTCCCAAACTTTGGGGTGGCTGTGTCTTTTTGATTTTAATTTCCCTAAGCTATAGGACCATAAGTGGAAGTACCCTAGGCTCTGTTGCTTTGTTTTTTAGATGTTTCAGGAAACACCATACACTTCTCCAGAGTGGCAGGTGGCAATTTACATCCCGCCCATCAGCATAACAAGGCCCCCAGTTCTCCATGGACTGTTCTGCCTTTCTGGATTTTACACTTTTTTCAGATGGCCCTTTTGACCGGGGGGAAGTGAGACTTCATTGTAGTGAAGATTTCCTTTGCAAGCTTGCTTGGTTGGCCAAAAAGGGCGTATGCGTTTTTTCCTGAATATATTCAGGAAAAAACGCATAAGCCCTTTTTGGCCAAGTGCATCATTGTGGACATTCTGCGTCTTTTCCTATGCTTTAAATGCAATTCCAGTCTACCTCCTAAAATCGGTTTCCTGCAATTCTGCCCCGCTTTCAAGTCCTCTTGCAGCCTTACTTCAATATATTTTTGGACGATAGCTGTCATTTATAACTCTGCAGGTTTGTGAATTACAGTGCCCCTGAGCTCCTTTCTTCAAGTCGCTTTCTTGTGAGCTGGCCGCAACACCGCATGATTGCTTCAGGGCCTAATCTGGTTCCGACACGGCACGCTGAGCCTTTGGTTATTTCCCCTTCCTGTTGGGAAATGAGAGTTAAATTTGCCCGTCCAGACACCTCCAGCTAGTCTCTCATTGGTTCTCCCTATTCCTGTTCATGTTGCACAGAAATTGCAAACTGGGCCAAACAGGAGGTTCAAGGCACTGACTCTCCAAGTGGGGAGAGTGTTAGTAAAGCGTCTGGAATGTTGCACTCGAGTACCAGGGGACGAAAACTGAGACACATTTGAACATGTTTCCCGATCACATGGTGGATCATACTCTGGGTTCCACATGCATGTTTTAGCTGAAGGAAGAATCCCTTCAACCTGGAGAGTTGAGACCCATGGAATGGCTACCATGCAATATGACTTCAAAGGGTCTGCATTTGCTCACCGAACCTCACCAATCCAATCACTGCTGCATTTATGCCGCTGTACACATGCTTGATTCTCTTTCGGAGACATAGCAATCCATAGGTTTTAAGATTCTTACTAGTCAGGTATACTCTTAGGCATTTAATATGTGGTGTTGAGTCCATTTCGTTGAGCAAGGAGTAGCTCTTGTCTATTACATATTTGGCTTATGGAATGGTATCTGTGCTTATTTCAATCTCTGGTTTTATGCAGCACCCCAACTCACCTTTCCCCTTAAGCAAGCATAAGTTGGTTTTCTAAATTTGAGACCCTGTTCTGTTTTGTAATTCAGTTCCTGTGTAGCCAAGTTTACATTCTGTGTATTAGTGATATCTTATGATGTTTCGTTTTCTGCGTGACTTATTTCAGTTAGAATCATCGTACCTGAATCCACTCATTATGCTGCTACGGGCCTGATGACATAGATTTCATTGCTGAGTGATATTGCATTGTACGTAAGTACCACAACTTCTTTATCCAGTTTTCACTTTCTGCGATATTGAACTTGTACCGTAAATGAGGTTCTAGTAAACAGAGCCGTCCCAAACTTTGGGGTGGCTGTGTCTTTTTGATTTTAATTTCCCTAAGCTATAGGCCCATAAGTGGAAGTGCCCTAGGCTCTGTTGCTTTGTTTTTTAGATGTTTCAGGAAACACCATACACTTTTCCAGAGTGGCTGGTGCCAATTTACATCCCGCCCATCAGCATAACAATGCCCCCAGTTCTCCATGGACTGTCCCTCCTTTCTGGATTTTACACATTTTTCAGATGGCCCTTTTGACCGGGGGGAAGTGAGACTTCATTGTAGTGCAGATTGCCTTTACAAGCTTGCTTGGTTGGCCAAAAAGGGCGTATGCGTTTTTTCCTGAATATATTCAGGAAAAAACGCATACGCCCTTTTTGGCCAAGTGCATCATTGTGGAGGTTCTGCCTCTTTTCCTATGCTTTAAATGCAATTCCAGTCTACCTCCTGAAATCGGTTTCCTGCAATTTTGCCCCGCTTTCAAGTCCTCTTGGCAGCCTGACTTCAAACTATTTTTGGACGAGAGCTGTCATTTATAACTCTGCATGTTTGTGAATTACAGTGCCCCTGAGCACGTTTCTTCAACTCGCTTTCTTGTGAGCTGGCCGCAACACCGCAGGATTCTTTCAGGCCCTAATCTGGTTCCCGCACGGCACGCTGAGCGTTTGGTTAATTCCCCTTCCTGGTGGGAAATGAGAGTTAAATATGCCCGTCCAGGCACCTCCAGCTAGTCTCTCATTGGTTCTCCCTATTCCTGTTCATCTTCCACAGAAATTGCAAACTGGGCCAAACAGGAGGTTCAAGGCACTGACTCTCCAAGTGGGGAGAGTGTTAGTAAAGCGTCTGGAATGTTGCACCCGAGTACCAGGGGACAAAAACTGAGACACATTTGAACACGTTTCCCGATCACACGGTGGATCATACTCTGGGTTCCACATGCATGTTTTAGCTGAAGGAAGAATCCCTTCAACCTGGAGAGTTGAGACCCATGGAATGGCTACCATGCAATATGACTTCAAAGGGTTTGCATTTGCTCACCGAACCTCACCAATCCTATCACTGCTGCGATCATGCCGCTGTACACACGCTTGATTCTCTTTCGGAGACATAGCAATCCATAGGTTTTAAGATTCTTACTAGTCACGTATACTCTTAGTCATTTAATATGGGGTGTTGACTCCATTTCGTTGAGCAAGGACTAGCTCTTGTCTATTACATATTTGGCTGATGGAATGGTATCTGTGCTCATTTCAATCTCTGGTTTTATGGAGCACCCCAACTCACCTTTCCCCTTAAGCAAGCATAAGTTGGTTTTCTAAATTTGAGACCCTGTTCTGTTTTGTAATTCAGTTCCTGTGTAGCCAAGTTTACATTCCGTGTATTCGTGATATGTTATGATGTTTCTTTTTCTGTGTAACTTATCTCAGTTAGAATCATCGTACCTGAATCCACTCATTATGCTGCTATGGGCCTGATGACATAGATTTCATTGCTGAGCGATATTGCATTGTACGTAAGTACCACAACTTCTTTATCCAGTTTTCGCTTTCTGCGATATTGAACTTGTGCCATAAATTAGGTTCTAGTAAACAGAGCCGTCCCAAACTTTGGGGTGGCTGTGTCTTTTTGATTTTAATTTCCCTAAGCTATAGGACCATAAGTGGAAGTGCCCTAGGCTCTGGTGCTTTGTTTTTTAGATGTTTCAGGAAACACCATACACTTCTCCAGAGTGGCGGGTGGCAATTTACATCCCGCCCATCAGCATAACAAGGCCCCCAGTTCTCCATGGACTGTCCCGTCTTTCTGGATTTTACACTTTTTTCAGATGGCCCTTTTGACCGGGGGGAAGTGAGACTTCATTGTAGTGCAGATTTCCTTTGCAAGCTTGCTTGGTTGGCCAAAAAGGGCGTATGCATTTTTTTCTGAATATATTCAGGAAAAAACGCATACGCCCTTTTTGGCCAAGTGCATCATTCTGGACGTTCTGCCTCTTTTCCTATGCTTTAAATGCAATTCCAGTCTACCTCCTGAAATCGGTTTCCTGCAATTCTGCCCCGCTTTCAAGTCCTCTTGGCAGCCTGACTTCAATATATTTTTGGACGATAGCTGTCATTTATAACTCTGCAGGTTTGTGAATTACAGTGCCCCTGAGCTCCTTTCTTCAACTCGCTTTCTTGTGAGCTGGCCGCAACACCGCAGGATTTCTTCAGGCCCTAATCTGGTTCCGGCACGGCACGCTGAACCTTTGGTTAATTCCCCTTCCTGGTGGGAAATGAGAGTTAAATTTGCCCGTCCAGACACCTCCAGCTAGTCTCTCATTGGTTCTCCCTATTCCTGTTCATCTTCCGCAGAAATTGCAAACTGGGCCAAACAGGAGGTTCAAGGCACTGACTCTCCAAGTGGGGAGAGTGTTAGTAAAGCGTCTGGAATGTTGCACCCGAGTACCAGGGGACGAAAACTGAGACACATTTGAACACGTTTCCCGATCACACGGTGGATCATACTCTGGGTTCCACATGCATGTTTTAGATGAAGGAAGAATCCCTTCGATCTGGAGAGTTGAGACCCATGGAATGGCCCATGCAATATGACTTCAAAGGGTCTGCATTTGCTCACTGAACCTCACCAATCCTATCACTGTTGCGTTTATGCTGCTGTACACACGCTTCATTCTCTTTCAGAGACATATCCATCCATAGGTTTTAAGATTCTTACTAGTCTGGTATACTCTTAGGCGTTTAATATGGGGTGTTGAGTCCATTTCGTTGAGCAAGGAGTATCTCTTGTCTATTACATATTTGGCTTATGGAACGGTATCTGTGCTCATTTCAATCTCTGTTTTTATGGAGCACCCCAACTCACCTTTCCCCTTAAGCAAGCATAAGTTGGTTTTCTAAATTTGAGACCGTGTTCTGTTTTGTAATTCAGTTCCTGTGTAGCCAAGTTTACATTCCGTGTATTCGTGATATCTTATGATGTTTCTTTTTCTGTGTGACTTATTTCAGTTAGAATCATCGTACCTGAATCCACTCATTATGCTGCTACGGGCCTGATGACATAGATTTCATTGCTGAGTGATATTGCATTGTACGTATGTACCACAACTTCTTTATCCATTTTTCGCATTCTGCGATATTGAACTTGTACCATAAACGAGGTTCTAGTAAACAGAGCCGTCCCAAACTTTGGGGTGGCTGTGTCTTTTTGATTTTAATTTCCCTAAGCTATAGGACCATAAGTGGAAGTGCCCTAGGCTCTGTTGCTTTGTTTTTTAGATGTTTCAGGAAACACCATACACTTCTCCAGAGTGGCGGGTGGCAATTTACATCCCGCCCATCAGCATAACAAGGCCCCCTGTTCTCCATGGACTGTACCGTCTTTCTGGATTTTACACTTTTTTCAGATGGCCCGTTTGACCGGGGGGAAGTGAGACTTCATTGTAGTGCAGATTTCCTTTGCAACCTTGCTTGTTTGGCCAAAAAGGGCGTATGCGTTTTTTCCTGAATATATTCAGGAAAAAACGCATACGCCCTTTTTGGCCAAGTGCATCACGGTGGACGTTCTGCCTCTTTTCCTATGCTTAAAATGCAATTCCAGTCTACCTCCTGAAATCGGTTTCCTGCAATTCTGCCCTGCTTTCAAGTCCTCTTGGCAGCCTGACTTCAAAATATTTTTGGACGATAGCTGTCATTTATAACTCTGCAGGTTTGTGAATTACAGTGCCCCTGAGCTCCTTTCTTCAACTCGCTTTCTTGTGAGCTGGCCGCAACACCGCTGGATTGCTTCAGGCCCTAATCTGGTTGCGGCACGGCACGCTGAGCCTTTGGTTAATTCCCCTTCCTGGTGGGAAATGAGAGTTAAATTTGCCCGTCCAGACACCTCCAGCTAGTCTCTCATTGGTTCTCCCTATTCCTGTTCCTCTTCCGCAGAAATTGCAAACTGGGCCAAACAGGAGGTTCAAGGCACTGACTCTCCAAGTGGGGAGAGTGTTAGTAAAGCGTGTGGAATGTTGCACCCGAGTACCAGGGGACGAAAACTGAGACACATTTGAACACGTTTCCCGATCACACGGTGGATCATACTCTGGGTTCCACATGCATGTTTTAGCTGAAGGAAGAATCCCTTCAACCTGGCGAGTTGAGACCCATGGAATGGCTACCATGCAATATGACTTCAAAGGGTCTGCATTTGCTCACCGAACCTCACCAAGCCAATTACTGTTGCATTTATGCCGCTGTACACACGCTTCATTCTCTTTCAGAGACATATCCATCCATAGGTTTTAAGATTCTTACTAGTCAGGTATACTCTTAGGCGTTTAATATGGGGTGTTGCGTCCATTTCATTGAGCAAGGAGTAGCTCTTGTCTATTACATATTTGGCTTATGGAATGCTATCTGTGCTCATTTCAATCTCTGGTTTTATGGAGCACCCCAACTCACCTTTCCCCTTAAGCAAGAATATGTTGGTTTTCTAAATTTGAGACCCTGTTCTGTTTTGTAATTCAGTTCCTGTGTAGCCAAGTTTACATTCCGTGTATTCGTGATATCTTATGATGATTCTTTTTCTGTGTGACTTATTTCAGTTAGAATCATCGTACCTGAATCCACTCATTATGCTGCTACGGGCCTGATGACATAGATTTCATTGCTGAGTGATATTGCATTGTATGTAAGTACCACAACTTCTTTATCCAGTTTTCGCTTTCTGCGATATTGAACTTGTACCGTAAATGATGTTCTAGTAAACAGAGCCATCCCAAACTTTGGGGTGGCTGTGTCTTTTTGATTTTAATTTCCCTAAGCTATAGGACCATAAGTGGAAGTGCCCTAGGCTCTGTTGCTTTGTTTTTTAGATGTTTCAGGAAACACCATACACTTCTCCAGAGTGGCGGGTGGCAATTTACATCCCGCCCATCAGCATAACAAGGCCCCCAGTTCTCCATGGACTGTCCCGCCTTTCTGGATTTTACACTTTTTTCAGATGGCCCTTTTGACCGGGGGGAAGTGAGACTTCATTGTAGTGCAGATTTCCTTTGCAAGCTTGCTTGGTTGGCCAAAAAGTGCGTACGCGTTTTTTCCTGAATATATTCAGGAAAAAACGCATACGCCCTTTTTGTCCAAGTGCATCATTGTGGACGTTCTGCCTCTTTTCCTATGCTTTAAATGCAATTCCAGTCTACCTCCTGAAATCGGTTTCCTGCAATTCTGCCCCGCTTTCAAGTTCTCTTGGTAGCCTGACTTCAATATATTTTTGGACGATAGCTGTCATTTATAACTCTGCAGGTTTGTGAATTACAGTGCCCCTGAGCTCCTTTCTTCAACTCGCTTTCTTGTGAGCTGGCCACAACACGGCAGGATTGCTTCAGGCCCTAATCTGGTTCTGGCACGGCACGCTGAGCCTTTGGTTAATTCCTCTTCCTGGTGGGAAATGAGAGTTAAATTTGCCCGTCCAGACACCTCCAGCTAGTCTCTCATTGGTTCTCCCTATTCCTGTTCATCTTCCGCAGAAATTGCAAACTGGGCCAAACAGGAGTTTCAAGGCACTGACTCTCCAAGTGGGGAGAGTGTTAGTAAGCGTCTGGAATGTTGCACCCGAGTACCAGGGGACGAAAACTGAGACACATTTGAACACGTTTCCCGATCACACGGTGGATCATACTCTGGGTTCCACATGCATGTTTTAGCTGAAGGAAGAATCCCTTCAACCTGGAGAGTTGAGACCCATGGAATGGCTACCATGCAACATGACTTCAAAGGGTCTGCATTTGCTCACCGAACCCACCAATCCTATCACTGCTGCGTTTATGCCGCTGTACACACGCTTGATTCTCTTTTGGAGACATAGCAATCCGTAGGTTTTAAGATTCCTACTAGTCAGGTATACTCTTAGGCATTTAATATGGGGTGTTGAGTCCATTTCGTTGAACAAGGAGTATCTCTTATCTATTACATATTTGGCTTATGGAACGGTATCTGTGCTCATTTCAATCTCTGGTTTTATGGAGCACCCCAACTCACCTTTCCCCTTAAGCAAGCATAAGTTGGTTTTCTAAATTTGAGACCCTGTTCTGTTTTGTAATTCAGTTCCTGTGTAGCCAAGTTTACATTCCGTGTATTCGTGATATCTTATGATGTTTCTTTTTCTGTGTGACTTATTTCAGTTAGAATCATCGTACCTGAATCCACTCATTATGGTGTTACGGGCCTGATTACATAGATTTCATTGCTGAGCGATATTGCATTGTACGTAAGTACCACAACTTCTTTATCTAGTTTTCGAATTCTGCGATATTGAACTTGTGCCGTAAATTAGGTTCTAGTAAACAGAGCCGTCCCAAACTTTGGGGTGGCTGCGTCTTTTTGATTTTAATTTCCCTAAGCTATAGGACCATAAGTGGAAGTGCCCTAGGCTCTGTTGCTTTCTTTTTTAGACGTTTCAGGAAACACCATACAGTTCTCCAGAGTGGCGGGTGGCAATTTACATCCCACCCATCAGCATAACAAGGCCCCCAGTTCTCCATGGACTGTCCTGCCTTTCTGGATTTTACACTTTTTTCAGATGGCCCTTTTGACCGGGGGGAAGTGAGACTTCATTGTAGTGCAGATTTCCTTTGCAAGCTTGCTTGGTTGGCCAAAAAGGGCGTATGCGATTTTTCCTGAATATATTCAGGAAAAAACGCATACGCCCTTTTTGGCCAAGTGCATCATTGTGGTCTTTCTGCGTCTTTTCCTATGCTTTAAATGCAATTCTAGTCTACCTCCTGAAATTGGTTTCCTGCAATTCTGCCCCGCTTTCAAGTCCTCTTGGCAGCCTTACTTCAATATATTTTTGGACGATAGCTGTCATTTATAACTCTGCAGGTTTGTGAATTACAGTGCCCCTGAGCTCCTTTCTTCAACTCGCTTTCTTGTGAGCTTGCCGCAACACCGCAAGATTGCTTCAGGGCCTAATCTGGTTCCGGCACGGCACGCTGAGCCTTTGGTTAATTCCTCTTCCTGGTGGGAAATGAGAGTTAAATTTGCCCCTCCAGACACCTCCAGCTAGTCTCTCATTGGTTCTCCCTATTCCTGTTCATCTTCCGCAGAAATTGCAAACTGGGCCAAACAGGAGGTTCAAGGCACTGACTCTCCAAGTGGGGAGAGTGTTAGTAAAGCGTCTGGAATGTTGCACCCGAGTACCAGGGGACGAAAACTGAGACACATTTGAACACGTTTCCCGTTCACACGGTGGATCATACTCTGGGTTCCACATGCATGTTTTAGCTGAAGGAAGAATCCCTTCGATCTGGAGAGATGACACCCATGGAATGGCTACCATGCAATATGACTTCAAAGGGTCTGCATTTGCTCACCGAACCTCACCAATCCTATCACTGTTGCGTTTATGCTGCTGTACACACGCTTCATTCTCTTTCAGAGACATATCCATCCATAGGTTTTAAGATTCTTACTAGTCAGGTATACTCTTAGGCGTTTAATATGAGGTGTTGAGTCCATTTCGTTGAGCAAGGAGTAGCTCTTGTCTATTACATATTTGGCTTATGGAACGGTATCTGTGCTCATTTCAATCTCTGGTTTTATGGAGCACCCCAACTCACCTTTCCCCTTAAGCAAGCATAAGTTGGTTTTCTAAATTTGAGACCGTTTTCTGTTTTGTAATTCAGTTCCTGTGTAGCCAAGTTTACATTCCGTGTATTAGTGATATCTTATGATGTTTCTTTTTCTGTGTGACTTATTTCAGTTAGAATCATCGTACCTGAATCCACTCATTATGCTGCTACGGGCCTGATGACATAGATTTCATTGCTGAGCGATATTGCATTGTACGTAAGTACCACAACTTCTTTATCCATTTTTCGCATTCTGCGATATTGAACTTGTGCCGTAAATTAGGTTCTAGTAAACAGAGCCGTCCCAAACTTTGGGGTGGCTGTGTCTTTTTGATTGTAATTTCCCTAAGCTATAGGACCATAAGTGGAAGTGCCCTAGGCTCTGTTGCTTTGTTTTTTAGATGTTTCAGGAAACACCATACACTTATCCAGAGTGGCGGGTGGCAATTTACATCCCGCCCATCAGCATAACAAGGCCCCCAGTTCTCCATGGACTGTCCTGCCTTTCTGGATTTTACACTTTTTTCAGATGGCCCTTTTGACCGGGGGGAAGTGAGACTTCATTGTAGTGCAGATTTCCTTTGCAAGCTTGCTTGGTTGGCCAAAAAGGGCGTATGCGTTTTTTCCTGAATATATTCAGGAAAAAACGCATACGCCCTTTTTGGCCAAGTGCATCATTGTGGTCGTTCTGCGTCTTTTCCTATGCTTTAAATGCAATTCCAGTCTACCTCCTGAAATCGGTTTCCTGCAATTCTGCCCCGCTTTCAAGTCCTCTTGGCAGCCTTACTTCAATATATTTTTGGACGATAGCTGTCATTTATAACTCTGCAGGTTTGTGAATTACAGTGCCCCTGAGCTCCTTTCTTCAACTCGCTTTCTTGTGAGCTGGCCGCAACACCGCAGGATGTGCTTCAGGACCTAATCTGGTTCCGGCACGGCACGCAGAGCCTTTGGTTAATTCCTCTTCCTGGTGGGAAATGAGAGTTAAATTTGCCCGTCCAGACACCTCCAGCTAGTCTCTCATTGGTTCTCCCTATTCCTGTTCCTCTTCCGCAGAAATTGCAAACTGGGCCAAACAGGAGGTTCAAGGCACTGACTCTCCAAGTGGGGAGAGTGTTAGTAAAGCGTCTGGAATGTTGCACCCGAGTACCAGGGGACGAAAACTGAGACACATTTGAACACGTTTCCCGATCACACGGTGGATCATACTCTGGGTTCCACATGCATGTTTTAGCTGAAGGAAGAATCCCTTCGATCTGGAGAGATGACACCCATGGAATGGCCCATGCAATATGACTTCAAAGGGTCTGCATTTGCTCACCGAACCTCACCAATCCTATCACTGTTGCGTTTATGCTGCTGTACACACGCTTCATTCTCTTTCAGAGACATATCCATCCATAGGTTTTAAGATTCTTACTAGTCAGGTATACTCTTAGGCGTTTAATATGGGGTGTTGAGTCCATTTCGTTGAGCAAGGAGTAGCTCTTGTCTATTACATATTTGGCTTATGGAACGGTATCTGTGCTCATTTCAATCTCTGGTTTTATGGAGCACCCCAACTCACCTTTCCCCTTAAGCAAGCATAAGTTGGTTTTCTAAATTTGAGTCCCTGTTCTGTTTTGTAATTCAGTTCCTGTGTAGCCAAGTTTACATTCCGTGTATTCGTGATATCTTATGATGTTTCTTTTTCTGTGTGACTTATTTCAGTTAGAATCATCGTACCTGAATCCACTCATTATGCTGCTACGGGCCTGATGACATAGATTTCATTGCTGAGCGATATTGCATTGTACGTAAGTACCACAACTCCTTTATCCAGTTTTCGCATTCTGCGATATTGAACTTGTGCCGTAAATTAGGTTCTAGTAAACAGAGCCGTCCCAAACTTTGGGGTGGCTGTGTCTTTTTGATTGTAATTTCCCTAAACTATAGGACCATAAGTGGAAGTGCCCTAGGCTCTGTTGCTTTGTTTTTTAGATGTTTCAGGAAACACCATACACTTCTCCAGAGTGGCGGGTGGCAATTTACATCCCGCCCATCAGCACAACAAGGCCCCCAGTTCTCCATGGACTGTCCTGCCTTTCTGGATTTTACACTTTTTTCAGATGGCCCTTTTGACCGGGGGGAAGTGAGACTTCATTGTAGTGCAGATTTCCTTTGCAAGCTTGCTTGGTTGGCCAAAAAGCGCGTATGCGTTTTTTCCTGAATATATTCAGGAAAAAACGCATACGCCCTTTTTGGCCAATTGCATCACTGTGGACGTTCTGCGTCTTTTCCTATGCTTTAAATGCAATTCCAGTCTACCTCCTGAAATCGGTTTCCTGCAATTCTGCCCCACTTTCAAGTCCTCTTGGCAGCCTTACTTCAATATATTTTTGGACGATAGCTGTCATTTATAACTCTGCAGGTTTGTGAATTACAGTGCCCCTGAGCTCCTTTCTTCAACTCGCTTTCTTGTGAGCTGGCCGCAACACCGCAGGATTGCTTCAGGGCCTAATCTGGTTCCGGCACGGCACGCTGAGCCTTTGGTTAATTCCTCTTCCTGGTGGGAAATGAGAGTTAAATTTGCCCGTCCAGACACCTCCAGCTAGTCTCTCATTGGTTCTCCCTATTCCTGTTCGTCTTCCGCAGAAATTGCTAACTGGGCCAAACAGGAGGTTCAAGGCACTGACTCTCCAAGTGGGGAGAGTGTTAGTAAAGCGTCTGGAATGTTGCACCCGAGTACCAGGGGACGAAAACTGAGACACATTTGAACACGTTTCCCGATCACACGGTGGATCATACTCTGGGTTCCACATGCATGTTTTAGCTGAAGGAAGAATCCCTTCGATCTGGAGAGATGACACCCATGGAATGGCCCATGCAATATGACTTCAAAGGGTCTGCATTTGCTCACCGAACCTCACCAATCCTATCACTGTTGCGTTTATGCTGCTGTACACACGCTTCATTCTCTTTCAGAGACATATCCATCCATAGGTTTTAAGATTCTTACTAGTCAGGTATACTCTTAGGCGTTTAATATGGGGTGTTGAGTCCATTTCATTGAGCAAGGAGTAGCTCTTTTCTATTACATATTTGGCTTATGGAACGGTATCTGTGCTCATTTCAATCTCTGGTTTTATGGAGCACCCCAACTCACCTTTCCCCTTAAGCAAGCATAAGTTGGTTTTCTAAATTTGAGACCGTGTTCTGTTTTGTAATTCAGTTCCTGTGTAGCCAAGTTTACATTCCGTGTATTAGTGATATCTTATGATGTTTCTTTTTCTGTGTGACTTATTTCAGTTAGAATCATCGTACCTGAATCCACTCATTATGCTGCTACGGGCCTGATGACATAGATTTCATTGCTGAGCGATATTGCATTGTACGTAAGTACCACAACTTCTTTATCCATTTTTCGCATTCTGCGATATTGAACTTGTGCCGTAAATTAGGTTCTAGTAAACAGAGCCGTCCCAAACTTTGGGGTGGCTGTGTCTTTTTGATTGTAATTTTCCTAAGCTATAGGACCATAAGTGGAAGTGCCCTAGGCTCTGTTGCTTTGTTTTTTAGATGTTTCAGGAAACACCATACACTTCTCCAGAGTGGCGGGTGGCAATTTACATCCCGCCCATCAGCATAACAAGGCCCCCAGTTCTCCATGGCCTGTCCTGCCTTTCTGGATTTTACACTTTTTTCTGATGACACTTTTGACCGGGGGGGGGGAAGTGAGACTTCATTCTAGTGCAGATTTCCTTTGCAAGCTTGCTTGGTTGGCCAAAAATTGCGTATGCATTTTTTCCTGAGTATATTCAGGAAAAAACGCATATGCCCTTTTTGGCCAAGTGCATCATTGTGGACGTTCTGCCTCTTTTCCTATGCTTTAAATGCAATTCCAGTCTACCTCCTGAAATCGGTTTCCTGCAATTCTGCCCCGCTTTCAAGTCCTCTTGGCAGCCTTACTTCAATATATTTTTGGACGATAGCTGTCATTTATAACTCTGCAGGTTTGTGAATTACAGTGCCCCTGAGCTCCTTTCTTCAACTCGCTTTCTTGTGAGCTGGCCGCAACACCGCAGGATTGCTTCAGGGCCTAATCTGGTTCCGACACGGCACGCTGAGCCTTTGGTTAATTCCTCTTCCTGGTGGGAAATGAGAGTTAAATTTGCCCGTCCACACACCTCCAGCTAGTCTCTCATTGGTTCTCCCTATTCCTGTTCCTCTTCCGCAGAAATTGCAAACTGGGCCAAACAGGAGGTTCAAGGCACTGACTCTCCAAGTGGGGAGCGTGTTAGTAAAGCGTCTAGAATGTTGCACCCGAGTACCAGGGGACGAAAACTGAGACACATTTGAGCATGTTTCCCGATCACACGGTGGATCACACTCTGGGTTCCACATGCATGTTTTAGCTGAAGGAAGAATCCCTTCAACCTGGAGAGTTGAGACCCATGGAATGGCTACCATGCAATATGACTTCAAAGGGTCTGCATTTGCTCACCGAACCTCACAAATCCTATCACTGCTGCGTTTATGCCGCTGTACACATGCTTGATTATCTTTCGGAGACATAGCAATCCATAGGTTTTAAGATTCCTACTAGTCACGTATAATCTTAGGCATTTAATATGGAGTGTTGAGTCCATTTCGTTGAACAAGGAGTAGCTCTTGTCTATTACATATTTGGCTTATGGAATGGTATCTGTGCTCATTTCAATCTCTGGTTTTATGGAGCACCCCAACTCACCTTTCCCCTTAAGCAAGCATAAGTTGGTTTTCTAAATTTGAGACCGTGTTCTGTTTTGTAATTCAGTTCCTGTGTAGCCAAGTTTACATTCCGTGTATTAGTGATATCTTATGATATTTCTTTTTCTGTGTGACTTATTTCAGTTAGAATCATCGTAGCTGAATCCACTCATTATGCTCCTACGGGCCTGATGACATAGATTTCATTGCTGAGTGATATTGCATTGTACGTAAGTACCACAACTTCTTTATCCATTTTTCGCATTCTGCGATATTGAACTTGTGCCGTAAATTAGGTTCTAGTAAACAGAGCCGTCCCAAACTTTGGGGTGGCTGCGTCTTTTTGATTTTAATTTCCCTAAGCTATAGGACCATAAGTGGAAGTGCCCTAGGCTCTGTTGCTTTGTTTTTTAGATGTTTCAGGAAACACCATACACTTCTCCAGAGTGGCGGGTGGCAATTTACATCCCGCCCATCAGCATAACAAGGCCCCCAGTTCTCCATGGACTGTCCTGCCTTTCTGGATTTTACACTTTTTTCCGATTGCCCTTTTGACCGGGGGGAAGTGAGACTTCATTGTAGTGCAGATTTCCTTTGCAAGCTTGCTTGGTTGGCCAAAAAGGGCGTATGCGTTTTTTCCTGAATATATTCAGGAAAAAACGCATACGCCCTTTTTGGCCAAGTGCATCACTGTGGACATTCTGCGTCTTTTCCTATGCTTTAAATGCAATTCCAGTCTACCTCCTGAAATTGGTTTCCTGCAATTCTGCCCCGCTTTCAAGTCCTCTTGGCAGCCTTACTTCAATATATTTTTGGACGATAGCTGTCATTTATAACTCTGCAGCTTTGTGAATTACCGTGCCCCTGAGCTCCTTTCTTCAACTCGCTTTCTTGTGAGCTGGCCGCAGCACCGCAGGATTGCTTCAGGGCCTAATCTGGTTCCGGCACGGCACGCTGAGCCTTTGGTTAATTCCTCTTCCTGGTGGGAAATGAGAGTTAAATTTGCCCGTCCAGACACCTCCAGCTAGTCTCTCATTGGTTCTCCCTATTCCTGTTCATCTTCCGCAGAAATTGCAAACTGGGCCAAACAGGAGGTTCAAGGCACTGACTCTCCAAGTGGGGAGAGTGTTAGTAAAGCGTCTGGAATGTTGCACCCGAGTACCAGGGGACGAAAACTGAGACACATTTGAACACGTTTCCCGATCACACGGTGGATCATACTCTGGGTCCCACATGCATGTTTTAGCTGAAGGAAGAATCCCTTCGATCTGGAGAGATGACACCCATGGAATGGCCCATGCAATATGACTTCAAAGGGTCTGCATTTGCTCACCGAACCTCACCAATCCTATCACTGCTGCGTTTATACCGCTGTACACACGCTTAATTCTCTTTTGGAGACATAGCAATCCATAGGTTTTAAGATTCCTACTAGTCAGGTATACTCTTAGGCGTTTAATATGGGGTGTTGAGTCCATTTCGTTGAGCAAGGAGTAGCTCTTGTCTATTACATATTTGGCTTATGGAACGGTATCTGTGCTCATTTAAATCTCTGGTTTTATGGAGCAACCTAACTCACCTTTCCCCTTAAGAAAGCATAAGTTGGTTTTCTCAATTTGAGACCCTGTTCTGTTTTGTAATTCAGTTCCTGTGTAGCCAAGTTTACATTCCGTGTATTAGTGATATCTTATGATGTTTCTTTTTCTGTGTGACTTATTTCAGTTAGAATCATCGTACCTGAATCCACTCATTATGCTGCTACGGGCCTGATGACATAGATTTCATTGCTGAGCGATATTGCATTCTACGTAACTACCACAACTTCTTTATCCATTTTTCGCATTCTGCGATATTGAACTTGTGCCGTAAATTAGGTTCTAGTAAACAGAGCCGTCCCAAACTTTGGGGTGGCTGTGTCTTTTTGATTGTAATCTCCCTAAGCTATAGGACCATAAGTGGAAGTGCCCTAGGCTCTGTTGCTTTGTTTTTTAGATGTTTCAGGAAACACCATACACTTCTCCAGAGTGGCGGGTGGCAATTTACATCCCGCCCATCAGCATAACAAGGCCCCCAGTTCTCCATGGACTGTTCTGCCTTTCTGGATTTTACACTTTTTTCAGATGGCCCTTTTGACCAGGGGGAAGTGAGACTTCATTGTAGTGCAGATTTCCTTTGCAAGCTTGCTTGGTTGGCCAAAAAGGGCGTATGCGTTTTTTCCTGAATATATTCAGGAAAAAACGCATACGCCCTTTTTGGCCAAGTGTATCACTGTGGACGTTCTGCATCTTTTCCTATGCTTAAAATGCAATTCCAGTCTACCTCCTGAAATCGGTTTCCTGCAATTCTGCCCCGCTTTCAAGTCCTCTTGGCAGCCTGACTTCAAAATATTTTTGGACGATAGCTGTCATTTATAACTCTGCAGGTTTGTGAATTACAGTGCCCCTGAGCTCCTTTCTTCAACTCGCTTTCTTGTGAGCTGGCCGCAACACCGCAGGATTGCTTCAGGCCCTAATCTGGTTCCGGCACAGCATGCTGAGCCTTTGGTTAATTCCCCTTCCTGGTGGGAAATGAGAGTTAAATTTGCCCGTCCAGACACCTCCAGCTAGTCTCTCATTGGTTCTCCCTATTCCTGTTCATCTTCCGCAGAAATTGCAAACTGGGCCAAACAGGAGGTTTAAGGCACTGACTCTCCAAGTGGGGAGAGTGTTAGTAAAGCGTCTGGAATGTTGCACCCGAGTACCAGGGAATGAAAACTGAGACACATTTGAACACGTTTCCCGATCACACGGTGGATCATACTCTGGGTTCCACATGCATGTTTTAGCTGAAGGAAGAATCCCTTCAACCTGGAGAGTTGAGACCCATGGAATGGCTACCATGCAATATGACTTCAAAGGGTCTGCATTTGCTCACCGAACCTCACCAATCCTATCACTGCTGCGTTTATGCCGCTGTACACACGCTTGATTCCCTTTTGGAGACATAGCAATCCATAGGTTTTAAGATTCCTATTGTAAGGTATACTCTTAGGCATTTAATATGGGGTGTTGAGTCCATTTCGTTGAACAAGGAGTAGCTCTTGTCTATTACATATTTGCCTTATGGAACGGTATCTGTGCTCATTTAAATCTCTGGTTTTATGCAGCACCCCAACTCACCTTTCCCCTTAAGCAAGCATAAGATGGTTTTCTAAATTTGAGACCCTGTTCTGTTTTGTAATTCAGTTCCTGTGTAGCCAAGTTTACATTCCGTGTATTAGTGATATCTTATGATGTTTCTTTTTCTGTGTGACTTATTTCAGTTAGAATCATCGTACCTGAATCCACTCATTATGCTGCTACGGGCCTGATGACATAGATTTCATTGCTGAGCGATATTGCATTCTACGTAACTACCACAACTTCTTTATCCATTTTTCGCATTCTGCGATATTGAACTTGTGCCGTAAATTAGGTTCTAGTAAACAGAGCCGTCCCAAACTTTGGGGTGGCTGTGTCTTTTTGATTGTAATTTCCCTAAGCTATAGGACCATAAGTGGAAGTGCCCTAGGCTCTGTTGCTTTGTTTTTTAGATGTTTCAGGAAACACCATACACTTCTCCAGAGTGGCGGGTGGCAATTTACATCCCGCCCATCAGCATAACAAGGCCCCCAGTTCTCCATGGACTGTTCTGCCTTTCTGGATTTTACACTTTTTTCAGATGGCCCTTTTGACCGGGGGGAAGTGAGACTTCATTGTAGTGCAGATTTCCTTTGCAAGCTTGCTTGGTTGGCCAAAAAGGGCGTATGCGTTTTTTCCTGAATATATTCAGGAAAAAACGCATACGCCCTTTTTGGCCAAGTGCATCACTGTGGACGTTCTGCCTCTTTTCCTATGCTTAAAATGCAATTCCTGTCTACCTCCTGAAATCAGTTTCCTGCAATTCTGCCCCGCTTTCAAGTCCTCTTGGCAGCCTGACTTCAAAATATTTTTGGACGATAGATGTCATTTATAACTCTGCAGGTTTGTGAATTACAGTGCCCCTGAGCTCCTTTCTTCAACTCGCTTTCTTGTGAGCTGGTCGCAACACGGCAGGATTGCTTCAGGCCCTAATCTGGTTCCGGCACGGCACGCTGAGCCTTTGGTTAATTCCTCTTCCTGGTGGGAAATGAGAGTTAAATTTGCCCGTCCAGACACCTCCAGCTAGTCTCTCATTGGTTCTCCCTATTCCTGTTCATCTTCCGCAGAAATTGCAAACTGGGCCAAACAGGAGGTTCAAGGCACTGACTCTCCAAGTGGGGAGAGTGTTAGTAAAGCGTCTGGAATGTTGCACCCGAGTACCAGGGAATGAAAACTGAGACACATTTGAACACGTTTCCCGATCACACGGTGGATCATACTCTGTGTTCCACATGCATGTTTTAGCTGAAGGAAGAATCCCTTCAACCTGGAGAGTTGAGACCCATGGAATGGCTACCATGCAATATGACTTCAAAGGGTCTGCATTTGCTCACCGAACCTCACCAATCCTATCACTGCTGCGTTTATGCCGCTGTACACACGCTTGATTCTCTTTTGGAGACATAGCAATCCATAGGTTTTAAGATTCCTACTAGTCAGGTATACTCTTAGGCGTTTAATATGGGGTGTTGAGTCCATTTCGTTGAGCAAGGAGTAGCTCTTGTCTATTACATATTTGGCTTATGGAACGGTATCTGTGCTCATTTCAATCTCTGGTTTTATGGAGCACCCTAACTCACCTTTCCCCTTAAGAAAGCATAAGTTGGTTTTCTCAATTTGAGACCGTGTTCTGTTTTGTAATTCAGTTCCTGTGTAGCCAAGTTTACATTCCGTGTATTAGTGATATCTTATGATGTTTCTTTTTCTGTGTGACTTATTTCAGTTAGAATCATCGTACCTGAATCCACTCATTATGCTGCTACGGGCCTGATGACATAGATTTCATTGCTGAGCGATATTGCATTCTACGTAACTACCACAACTTCTTTATCCATTTTTCGCATTCTGCGATATTGAACTTGTGCCGTAAATTAGGTTCTAGTAAACAGAGCCGTCCCAAACTTTGGGGTGGCTGTGTCTTTTTGATTGTAATTTCCCTAAGCTATAGGACCATAAGTGGAAGTGCCCTAGGCTCTGTTGCTTTGTTTTTTAGATGTTTCAGGAAACACCATACACTTCTCCAGAGTGGCGGGTGGCAATTTACATCCCGCCCATCAGCATAACAAGGCCCCCAGTTCTCCATGGACTGTTCTGCCTTTCTGGATTTTACACTTTTTTCAGATGGCCCTTTTGACCGGGGGGAAGTGAGACTTCATTGTAGTGCAGATTTCCTTTGCAAGCTTGCTTGGTTGGCCAAAAAGGGCGTATGCGTTTTTTCCTGAATATATTCAGGAAAAAACGCATACGCCCTTTTTGGCCAAGTGCATCACTGTGGACGTTCTGCCTCTTTTCCTATGCTTAAAATGCAATTCCAGTCTACCTCCTGAAATCAGTTTCCTGCAATTCTGCCCCGCTTTCAAGTCCTCTTGGCAGCCTGACTTCAAAATATTTTTGGACGATAGCTGTCATTTATAACTCTGCAGGTTTGTGAATTACAGTGCCCCTGAGCTCCTTTCTTCAACTCGCTTTCTTGTTAGCTGGCCGTAACACGGCAGGATTGCTTCAGGCCCTAATCTGGTTCCGGCATGGCACGCTGAGCCTTTGGTTAATTCCTCTTCCTGGTGGGAAATGAGAGTTAAATTTGCCCGTCCAGACACCTCCAGCTAGTCTCTCATTGGTTCTCCCTATTCCTGTTCATCTTCCGCAGAAATTGCAAACTGGGCCAAACAGGAGGTTCAAGGCACTGACTCTCCAAGTGGGGAGAGTGTTAGTAAAGCGTCTGGAATGTTGCACCCGAGTACCAGGGGACGAAAACTGAGACACATTTGAACACGTTTCCCGATCACACGGTGGATCATACTCTGGGTTCCACATGCATGTTTTAGCTGAAGGAAGAATCCCTTCGATCTGGAGAGTTGACACCCATGGAATGGCTACCATGCAATATGAGTTCAAAGGGTCTGCATTTGCTCACCGAACCTCACCAATCCTATCACTGTTGCGTTTATGCTGCTGTACACACGCTTCATTCTCTTTCGGAGACATATCCATCCATAGGTTTTAAGATTCTTACTAGTCAGGTATACTCTTAGGCGTTTAATATGGGGTGTTGAGTCCATTTCGTTGAGCAAGGGGTAGCTCTTGTCTATTACATATTTGGCTTATGGAACGGTATCTGTGCTCATTTCAATCTCTGGTTTTATGGAGCACCCCAACTCACCTTTCCCCTTAAGCAAGCATAAGTTGGTTTTCTAAATTTGAGACCCTGTTCTGTTTTGTAATTCAGTTCCTGTGTAGCCAAGTTTACATTCCGTGTATTCGTGATATCTTATGATGTTTCATTTTCTGTGTGACTTATTTCAGTTAGAATCATCGTACCTGAATCCACTCATTATGCTGCTACGGGCCTGATGACATAGATTTCATTGCTGAGCGATATTGCATTCTACGTAACTACCACAACTTCTTTATCCATTTTTCGCATTCTGCGATATTGAACTTGTGCTGTAAATTAGGTTCTAGTAAACAGAGCCGTCCCAAACTTTGGGGTGGCTGTGTCTTTTTGATTGTAATTTCCCTAAGCTATAGGACCATAAGTGGAAGTGCCCTAGGCTCTGTTGCTTTGTTTTTTAGATGTTTCAGGAAACACCATACACTTCTCCAGAGTGGCGGGTGGCAATTTACATCCCGCCCATCAGCATAACAAGGCCCCCAGTTCTTCATGGACTGTTCTGCCTTTCTGGATTTTACACTTTTTTCAGATGGCCCTTTTGACCGGGGGGAAGTGAGACTTCATTGTAGTGCAGATTTCCTTTGCAAGCTTGCTTGGTTGGCCAAAAAGGGCGTATGCGTTTTTTCCTGAATATATTCAGGAAAAAACGCATACGCCCTTTTTGGCCAAGTGCATCACTGTGGACGTTCTGCCTCTTTTCCTATGCTTAAAATGCAATTCCAGTCTACCTCCTGAAATCGGTTTCCTGCAATTCTGCCCCGCTTTCAAGTCCTCTTGGCAGCCTGACTTCAAAATATTTTTGGACGATAGATGTCATTTATAACTCTGCAGGTTTGTGAATTACAGTGCCCCTGAGCTCCTTTCTTCAACTCGCTTTCTTGTGAGCTGGCCACAACACGGCAGGATTGCTTCAGGCCCTAATCTGGTTCCGGCACGGCACGCTGAGCCTTTGGTTAATTCCTCTTCCTGGTGGGAAATGAGAGTTAAATTTGCCCGTCCAGACACCTCCAGCTAGTCTCTCATTGGTTCTCCCTATTCCTGTTCATCTTCCGCAGAAATTGCAAACTGGGCCAAACAGGAGGTTCAAGGCACTGACTCTCCAAGTGGGGAGAGTGGTAGTAAAGTGTCTGGAATGTTGCACCCGAGTACCAGGGGACGAAAACTGAGACACATTTGAACACGTTTCCCGATCACACGGTGGATCATACTCTGGGTTCCACATGCATGTTTTAGCTGAAGGAAGAATCCCTTCAACCTGGAGAGTTGAGACCCATGGAATGGCTACCATGCAATATGACTTCAAAGGGTCTGCATTTGCTCACCGAACCTCACCAATCCTATCACTGCTGCGTTTATGCCGCTGTACACACGCTTGATTCTCTTTTGGAGACATAGCAATCCATAGGTTTTAAGATTCCTACTAGTCAGGTATACTCTTAGGCGTTTAATATGGGGTGTTGAGTCCATTTCGTTGAACAAGGAGTAGCTCTTGTCTATTACATATTTGGCTTATGGAACGGTATCTGTGCTCATTTCAATCTCTGGTTTTATGGAGCACCCTAACTCACCTTTCCCCTTAAGAAAGCATAAGTTGGTTTTCTCAATTTGAGACCGTGTTCTGTTTTGTAATTCAGTTCCTGTGTAGCCAAGTTTACATTCCGTGTATTAGTGATATCTTATGATGTTTCTTTTTCTGTGTGACTTATTTCAGTTAGAATCATCGTACCTGAATCCACTCATTATGCTGCTACGGGCCTGATGACATAGATTTCATTGCTGAGCGATATTGCATTCTACGTAACTACCACAACTTCTTTATCCATTTTTCGCATTCTGCGATATTGAACTTGTGCCGTAAATTAGGTTCTAGTAAACAGAGCCGTCCCAAACTTTGGGGTGGCTGTGTCTTTTTGATTGTAATTTCCCTAAGCTATAGGACCATAAGTGGAAGTGCCCTAGGCTCTGTTGCTTTGTTTTTTAGATGTTTCAGGAAACACCATACACTTCTCCAGAGTGGCGGGTGGCAATTTACATCCCGCCCATCAGCATAACAAGGCCCCCAGTTCTCCATGGACTGTTCTGCCTTTCTGGATTTTACACTTTTTTCAGATGGCCCTTTTGACCGGGGGGAAGTGAGACTTCATTGTAGTGCAGATTTCCTTTGCAAGCTTGCTTGGTTGGCCAAAAAGGGCGTATGCGTTTTTTCCTGAATATATTCAGGAAAAAACGCATACGCCCTTTTTGGCCAAGTGCATCACTGTGGACGTTCTGCCTCTTTTCCTATGCTTAAAATGCAATTCCAGTCTACCTCCTGAAATCAGTTTCCTGCAATTCTGCCCCGCTTTCAAGTCCTCTTGGCAGCCTGACTTCAAAATATTTTTGGACGATAGCTGTCATTTATAACTCTGCAGGTTTGTGAATTACAGTGCCCCTGAGCTCCTTTCTTCAACTCGCTTTCTTGTTAGCTGGCCGTAACACGGCATGATTGCTTCAGGCCCTAATCTGGTTCCGGCATGGCACGCTGAGCCTTTGGTTAATTCCTCTTCCTGGTGGGAAATGAGAGTTAAATTTGCCCGTCCAGACACCTCCAGCTAGTCTCTCATTGGTTCTCCCTATTCCTGTTCATCTTCCGCAGAAATTGCAAACTGGGCCAAACAGGAGGTTCAAGGCACTGACTCTCCAAGTGGGGAGAGTGTTAGTAAAGCGTCTGGAATGTTGCACCCGAGTACCAGGGGACGAAAACTGAGACACATTTGAACACGTTTCCCGATCACACGGTGGATCATACTCTGGGTTCCACATGCATGTTTTAGCTGAAGGAAGAATCCCTTCGATCTGGAGAGTTGACACCCATGGAATGGCTACCATGCAATATGACTTCAAAGGGTCTGCATTTGCTCACCGAACCTCACCAATCCTATCACTGTTGCGTTTATGCTGCTGTACACACGCTTCATTCTCTTTCGGAGACATATCCATCCATAGGTTTTAAGATTCTTACTAGTCAGGTATACTCTTAGGCGTTTAATATGGGGTGTTGAGTCCATTTCGTTGAGCAAGGGGTAGCTCTTGTCTATTACATATTTGGCTTATGGAACGGTATCTGTGCTCATTTCAATCTCTGGTTTTATGGAGCACCCCAACTCACCTTTCCCCTTAAGCAAGCATAAGTTGGTTTTCTAAATTTGAGACCCTGTTCTGTTTTGTAATTCAGTTCCTGTGTAGCCAAGTTTACATTCCGTGTATTAGTGATATCTTATGATGTTTCTTTTTCTGTGTGACTTATTTCAGTTAGAATCATCGTACCTGAATCCACTCATTATGCTGCTACGGGCCTGATGACATAGATTTCATTGCTGAGCGATATTGCATTCTACGTAACTACCACAACTTCTTTATCCATTTTTCGCATTCTGCGATATTGAACTTGTGCTGTAAATTAGGTTCTAGTAAACAGAGCCGTCCCAAACTTTGGGGTGGCTGTGTCTTTTTGATTGTAATTTCCCTAAGCTATAGGACCATAAGTGGAAGTGCCCTAGGCTCTGTTGCTTTGTTTTTTAGATGTTTCAGGAAACACCATACACTTCTCCAGAGTGGCGGGTGGCAATTTACATCCCGCCCATCAGCATAACAAGGCCCCCAGTTCTTCATGGACTGTTCTGCCTTTCTGGATTTTACACTTTTTTCAGATGGCCCTTTTGACCGGGGGGAAGTGAGACTTCATTGTAGTGCAGATTTCCTTTGCAAGCTTGCTTGGTTGGCCAAAAAGGGCATATGCGTTTTTTCCTGAATATATTCAGGAAAAAACGCATACGCCCTTTTTGGCCAAGTGCATCACTGTGGACGTTCTGCCTCTTTTCCTATGCTTAAAATGCAATTCCAGTCTACCTCCTGAAATCGGTTTCCTGCAATTCTGCCCCGCTTTCAAGTCCTCTTGGCAGCCTGACTTCAAAATATTTTTGGACGATAGATGTCATTTATAACTCTGCAGGTTTGTGAATTACAGTGCCCCTGAGCTCCTTTCTTCAACTCGCTTTCTTGTGAGCTGGCCGCAACACGGCAGGATTGCTTCAGGCCCTAATCTGGTTCCGGCACGGCACGCTGAGCCTTTGGTTAATTCCTCTTCCTGGTGGGAAATGAGAGTTAAATTTGCCCGTCCAGACACCTCCAGCTAGTCTCTCATTGGTTCTCCCTATTCCTGTTCATCTTCCGCAGAAATTGCAAACTGGGCCAAACAGGAGGTTCAAGGCACTGACTCTCCAAGTGGGGAGAGTGGTAGTAAAGTGTCTGGAATGTTGCACCCGAGTACCAGGGGACGAAAACTGAGACACATTTGAACACGTTTCCCGATCACACGGTGGATCATACTCTGGGTTCCACATGCATGTTTTAGCTGAAGGAAGAATCCCTTCAACCTGGAGAGTTGAGACCCATGGAATGGCTACCATGCAATATGACTTCAAAGGGTCTGCATTTGCTCACCGAACCTCACCAATCCTATCACTGCTGCGTTTATGCCGCTGTACACACGCTTGATTCTCTTTTGGAGACATAGCAATCCATAGGTTTTAAGATTCCTACTAGTCAGGTATACTCTTAGGCGTTTAATATGGGGTGTTGAGTCCATTTCGTTGAGCAAGGAGTAGCTCTTGTCTATTACATATTTGGCTTATGGAACGGTATCTGTGCTCATTTCAATCTCTGGTTTTATGGAGCACCCTAACTCACCTTTCCCCTTAAGAAAGCATAAGTTGGTTTTCTCAATTTGAGACCGTGTTCTGTTTTGTAATTCAGTTCCTGTGTAGCCAAGTTTACATTCCGTGTATTAGTGATATCTTATGATGTTTCTTTTTCTGTGTGACTTATTTCAGTTAGAATCATCGTACCTGAATCCACTCATTATGCTGCTACGGGCCTGATGACATAGATTTCATTGCTGAGCGATATTGCATTCTACGTAACTACCACAACTTCTTTATCCATTTTTCGCATTCTGCGATATTGAACTTGTGCCGTAAATTAGGTTCTAGTAAACAGAGCCGTCCCAAACTTTGGGGTGGCTGTGTCTTTTTGATTGTAATTTCCCTAAGCTATAGGACCATAAGTGGAAGTGCCCTAGGCTCTGTTGCTTTGTTTTTTAGATGTTTCAGGAAACACCATACACTTCTCCAGAGTGGCGGGTGGCAATTTACATCCCGCCCATCAGCATAACAAGGCCCCCAGTTCTCCATGGACTGTTCTGCCTTTCTGGATTTTACACTTTTTTCAGATGGCCCTTTTGACCGGGGGGAAGTGAGACTTCATTGTAGTGCAGATTTCCTTTGCAAGCTTGCTTGGTTGGCCAAAAAGGGCGTATGCGTTTTTTCCTGAATATATTCAGGAAAAAACGCATACGCCCTTTTTGGCCAAGTGCATCACTGTGGACGTTCTGCCTCTTTTCCTATGCTTAAAATGCAATTCCAGTCTACCTCCTGAAATCAGTTTCCTGCAATTCTGCCCCGCTTTCAAGTCCTCTTGGCAGCCTGACTTCAAAATATTTTTGGACGATAGCTGTCATTTATAACTCTGCAGGTTTGTGAATTACAGTGCCCCTGAGCTCCTTTCTTCAACTCGCTTTCTTGTTAGCTGGCCGTAACACGGCATGATTGCTTCAGGCCCTAATCTGGTTCCGGCATGGCACGCTGAGCCTTTGGTTAATTCCTCTTCCTGGTGGGAAATGAGAGTTAAATTTGCCCGTCCAGACACCTCCAGCTAGTCTCTCATTGGTTCTCCCTATTCCTGTTCATCTTCCGCAGAAATTGCAAACTGGGCCAAACAGGAGGTTCAAGGCACTGACTCTCCAAGTGGGGAGAGTGTTAGTAAAGCGTCTGGAATGTTGCACCCGAGTACCAGGGGACGAAAACTGAGACACATTTGAACACGTTTCCCGATCACACGGTGGATCATACTCTGGGTTCCACATGCATGTTTTAGCTGAAGGAAGAATCCCTTCGATCTGGAGAGTTGACACCCATGGAATGGCTACCATGCAATATGACTTCAAAGGGTCTGCATTTGCTCACCGAACCTCACCAATCCTATCACTGTTGCGTTTATGCTGCTGTACACACGCTTCATTCTCTTTCGGAGACATATCCATCCATAGGTTTTAAGATTCTTACTAGTCAGGTATACTCTTAGGCGTTTAATATGGGGTGTTGAGTCCATTTCGTTGAGCAAGGGGTAGCTCTTGTCTATTACATATTTGGCTTATGGAACGGTATCTGTGCTCATTTCAATCTCTGGTTTTATGGAGCACCCCAACTCACCTTTCCCCTTAAGCAAGCATAAGTTGGTTTTCTAAATTTGAGACCCTGTTCTGTTTTGTAATTCAGTTCCTGTGTAGCCAAGTTTACATTCCGTGTATTAGTGATATCTTATGATGTTTCTTTTTCTGTGTGACTTATTTCAGTTAGAATCATCGTACCTGAATCCACTCATTATGCTGCTACGGGCCTGATGACATAGATTTCATTGCTGAGCGATATTGCATTCTACGTAACTACCACAACTTCTTTATCCATTTTTCGCATTCTGCGATATTGAACTTGTGCTGTAAATTAGGTTCTAGTAAACAGAGCCGTCCCAAACTTTGGGGTGGCTGTGTCTTTTTGATTGTAATTTCCCTAAGCTATAGGACCATAAGTGGAAGTGCCCTAGGCTCTGTTGCTTTGTTTTTTAGATGTTTCAGGAAACACCATACACTTCTCCAGAGTGGCGGGTGGCAATTTACATCCCGCCCATCAGCATAACAAGGCCCCCAGTTCTTCATGGACTGTTCTGCCTTTCTGGATTTTACACTTTTTTCAGATGGCCCTTTTGACCGGGGGGAAGTGAGACTTCATTGTAGTGCAGATTTCCTTTGCAAGCTTGCTTGGTTGGCCAAAAAGGGCGTATGCGTTTTTTCCTGAATATATTCAGGAAAAAACGCATACGCCCTTTTTGGCCAAGTGCATCACTGTGGACGTTCTGCCTCTTTTCCTATGCTTAAAATGCAATTCCAGTCTACCTCCTGAAATCGGTTTCCTGCAATTCTGCCCCGCTTTCAAGTCCTCTTGGCAGCCTGACTTCAAAATATTTTTGGACGATAGATGTCATTTATAACTCTGCAGGTTTGTGAATTACAGTGCCCCTGAGCTCCTTTCTTCAACTCGCTTTCTTGTGAGCTGGCCGCAACACGGCAGGATTGCTTCAGGCCCTAATCTGGTTCCGGCACGGCACGCTGAGCCTTTGGTTAATTCCTCTTCCTGGTGGGAAATGAGAGTTAAATTTGCCCGTCCAGACACCTCCAGCTAGTCTCTCATTGGTTCTCCCTATTCCTGTTCATCTTCCGCAGAAATTGCAAACTGGGCCAAACAGGAGGTTCAAGGCACTGACTCTCCAAGTGGGGAGAGTGGTAGTAAAGTGTCTGGAATGTTGCACCCGAGTACCAGGGGACGAAAACTGAGACACATTTGAACACGTTTCCCGATCACACGGTGGATCATACTCTGGGTTCCACATGCATGTTTTAGCTGAAGGAAGAATCCCTTCAACCTGGAGAGTTGAGACCCATGGAATGGCTACCATGCAATATGACTTCAAAGGGTCTGCATTTGCTCACCGAACCTCACCAATCCTATCACTGCTGCGTTTATGCCGCTGTACACACGCTTGATTCTCTTTTGGAGACATAGCAATCCATAGGTTTTAAGATTCCTACTAGTCAGGTATACTCTTAGGCGTTTAATATGGGGTGTTGAGTCCATTTCGTTGAGCAAGGAGTAGCTCTTGTCTATTACATATTTGGCTTATGGAACGGTATCTGTGCTCATTTCAATCTCTGGTTTTATGGAGCACCCTAACTCACCTTTCCCCTTAAGAAAGCATAAGTTGGTTTTCTCAATTTGAGACCGTGTTCTGTTTTGTAATTCAGTTCCTGTGTAGCCAAGTTTACATTCCGTGTATTAGTGATATCTTATGATGTTTCTTTTTCTGTGTGACTTATTTCAGTTAGAATCATCGTACCTGAATCCACTCATTATGCTGCTACGGGCCTGATGACATAGATTTCATTGCTGAGCGATATTGCATTCTACGTAACTACCACAACTTCTTTATCCATTTTTCGCATTCTGCGATATTGAACTTGTGCCGTAAATTAGGTTCTAGTAAACAGAGCCGTCCCAAACTTTGGGGTGGCTGTGTCTTTTTGATTGTAATTTCCCTAAGCTATAGGACCATAAGTGGAAGTGCCCTAGGCTCTGTTGCTTTGTTTTTTAGATGTTTCAGGAAACACCATACACTTCTCCAGAGTGGCGGGTGGCAATTTACATCCCGCCCATCAGCATAACAAGGCCCCCAGTTCTCCATGGACTGTTCTGCCTTTCTGGATTTTACACTTTTTTCAGATGGCCCTTTTGACCGGGGGGAAGTGAGACTTCATTGTAGTGCAGATTTCCTTTGCAAGCTTGCTTGGTTGGCCAAAAAGGGCGTATGCGTTTTTTCCTGAATATATTCAGGAAAAAACGCATACGCCCTTTTTGGCCAAGTGCATCACTGTGGACGTTCTGCCTCTTTTCCTATGCTTAAAATGCAATTCCAGTCTACCTCCTGAAATCAGTTTCCTGCAATTCTGCCCCGCTTTCAAGTCCTCTTGGCAGCCTGACTTCAAAATATTTTTGGACGATAGCTGTCATTTATAACTCTGCAGGTTTGTGAATTACAGTGCCCCTGAGCTCCTTTCTTCAACTCGCTTTCTTGTAAGCTGGCCGTAACACGGCAGGATTGCTTCAGGCCCTAATCTGGTTCCGGCATGGCACGCTGAGCCTTTGGTTAATTCCTCTTTCTGGTGGGAAATGAGAGTTAAATTTGCCCGTCCAGACACCTCCAGCTAGTCTCTCATTGGTTCTCCCTATTCCTGTTCATCTTCCGCAGAAATTGCAAACTGGGCCAAACAGGAGGTTCAAGGCACTGACTCTCCAAGTGGGGAGAGTGTTAGTAAAGCGTCTGGAATGTTGCACCCGAGTACCAGGGGACGAAAACTGAGACACATTTGAACACGTTTCCCGATCACACGGTGGATCATACTCTGGGTTCCACATGCATGTTTTAGCTGAAGGAAGAATCCCTTCGATCTGGAGAGTTGACACCCATGGAATGGCTACCATGCAATATGACTTCAAAGGGTCTGCATTTGCTCACCGAACCTCACCAATCCTATCACTGTTGCGTTTATGCTGCTGTACACACGCTTCATTCTCTTTCGGAGACATATCCATCCATAGGTTTTAAGATTCTTACTAGTCAGGTATACTCTTAGGCGTTTAATATGGGGTGTTGAGTCCATTTCGTTGAGCAAGGGGTAGCTCTTGTCTATTACATATTTGGCTTATGGAACGGTATCTGTGCTCATTTCAATCTCTGGTTTTATGGAGCACCCCAACTCACCTTTCCCCTTAAGCAAGCATAAGTTGGTTTTCTAAATTTGAGACCCTGTTCTGTTTTGTAATTCAGTTCCTGTGTAGCCAAGATTACATTCCGTGTATTAGTGATATCTTATGATGTTTCTTTTTCTGTGTGACTTATTTCAGTTAGAATCATCGTACCTGAATCCACTCATTATGCTGCTACGGGCCTGATGACATAGATTTCATTGCTGAGCGATATTGCATTCTACGTAACTACCACAACTTCTTTATCCATTTTTCGCATTCTGCGATATTGAACTTGTGCTGTAAATTAGGTTCTAGTAAACAGAGCCGTCCCAAACTTTGGGGTGGCTGTGTCTTTTTGATTGTAATTTCCCTAAGCTATAGGACCATAAGTGGAAGTGCCCTAGGCTCTGTTGCTTTGTTTTTTAGATGTTTCAGGAAACACCATACACTTCTCCAGAGTGGCGGGTGGCAATTTACATCCCGCCCATCAGCATAACAAGGCCCCCAGTTCTTCATGGACTGTTCTGCCTTTCTGAATTTTACACTTTTTTCAGATGGCCCTTTTGACCGGGGGGAAGTGAGACTTCATTGTAGTGCAGATTTCCTTTGCAAGCTTGCTTGCTTGGCCAAAAAGGGCATATGCGTTTTTTCCTGAATATATTCAGGAAAAAACGCATACGCCCTTTTTGGCCAAGTGCATCACTGTGGACGTTCTGCCTCTTTTCCTATGCTTAAAATGCAATTCCAGTCTACCTCCTGAAATCGGTTTCCTGCAATTCTGCCCCGCTTTCAAGTCCTCTTGGCAGCCTGACTTCAAAATATTTTTGGACGATAGCTGTCATTTATAACTCTGCAGGTTTGTGAATTACAGTGCCCCTGAGCTCCTTTCTTCAACTCGCTTTCTTGTAAGCTGGCCGTAACACGGCATGATTGCTTCAGGCCCTAATCTGGTTCCGGCATGGCACGCTGAGCCTTTGGTTAATTCCTCTTTCTGGTGGGAAATGAGAGTTAAATTTGCCCGTCCAGACACCTCCAGCTAGTCTCTCATTGGTTCTCCCTATTCCTGTTCATCTTCCGCAGAAATTGCAAACTGGGCCAAACAGGAGGTTCAAGGCACTGACTCTCCAAGTGGGGAGAGTGTTAGTAAAGCGTCTGGAATGTTGCACCCGAGTACCAGGGGACGAAAACTGAGACACATTTGAACACGTTTCCCGATCACACGGTGGATCATACTCTGGGTTCCACATGCATGTTTTAGCTGAAGGAAGAATCCCTTCGATCTGGAGAGTTGACACCCATGGAATGGCTACCATGCAATATGACTTCAAAGGGTCTGCATTTGCTCACCGAACCTCACCAATCCTATCACTGTTGCGTTTATGCTGCTGTACACACGCTTCATTCTCTTTCGGAGACATATCCATCCATAGGTTTTAAGATTCTTACTAGTCAGGTATACTCTTAGGCGTTTAATATGGGGTGTTGAGTCCATTTCGTTGAGCAAGGGGTAGCTCTTGTCTATTACATATTTGGCTTATGGAACGGTATCTGTGCTCATTTCAATCTCTGGTTTTATGGAGCACCCCAACTCACCTTTCCCCTTAAGCAAGCATAAGTTGGTTTTCTAAATTTGAGACCCTGTTCTGTTTTGTAATTCAGTTCCTGTGTAGCCAAGATTACATTCCGTGTATTAGTGATATCTTATGATGTTTCTTTTTCTGTGTGACTTATTTCAGTTAGAATCATCGTACCTGAATCCACTCATTATGCTGCTACGGGCCTGATGACATAGATTTCATTGCTGAGCGATATTGCATTCTACGTAACTACCACAACTTCTTTATCCATTTTTCGCATTCTGCGATATTGAACTTGTGCCGTAAATTAGGTTCTAGTAAACAGAGCCGTCCCAAACTTTGGGGTGGCTGCGTCTTTTTGATTTTAATTTCCCTAAGCTATAGGACCATAAGTGGAAGTGCCCTAGGCTCTGTTGCTTTGTTTTTTAGATGTTTCAGGAAACACCATACACTTCTCCAGAGTGGCGGGTGGCAATTTACATCCCGCCCATCAGCATAACAAGGCCCCCAGTTCTTCATGGACTGTTCTGCCTTTCTGAATTTTACACTTTTTTCAGATGGCCCTTTTGACCGGGGGGAAGTGAGACTTCATTGTAGTGCAGATTTCCTTTGCAAGCTTGCTTGCTTGGCCAAAAAGGGCATATGCGTTTTTTCCTGAATATATTCAGGAAAAAACGCATACGCCCTTTTTGGCCAAGTGCATCACTGTGGACGTTCTGCCTCTTTTCCTATGCTTAAAATGCAATTCCAGTCTACCTCCTGAAATCGGTTTCCTGCAATTCTGCCCCGCTTTCAAGTCCTCTTGGCAGCCTGACTTCAAAATATTTTTGGACGATAGATGTCATTTATAACTCTGCAGGTTTGTGAATTACAGTGCCCCTGAGCTCCTTTCTTCAACTCGCTTTCTTGTGAGCTGGCCGCAACACGGCAGGATTGCTTCAGGCCCTAATCTGGTTCCGGCACGGCACGCTGAGCCTTTGGTTAATTCCTCTTCCTGGTGGGAAATGAGAGTTAAATTTGCCCGTCCAGACACCTCCAGCTAGTCTCTCATTGGTTCTCCCTATTCCTATTCATCTTCCGCAGAAATTGCAAACTGGGCCAAACAGGAGGTTCAAGGCACTGACTCTCCAAGTGGGGAGAGTGGTAGTAAAGTGTCTGGAATGTTGCACCCGAGTACCAGGGGACGAAAACTGAGACACATTTGAACACGTTTCCCGATCACACGGTGGATCATACTCTGGGTTCCACATGCATGTTTTAGCTGAAGGAAGAATCCCTTCAACCTGGAGAGTTGAGACCCATGGAATGGCTACCATGCAATATGACTTCAAAGGGTCTGCATTTGCTCACCGAACCTCACCAATCCTATCACTGCTGCGTTTATGCCGCTGTACACACGCTTGATTCTCTTTTGGAGACATAGCAATCCATAGGTTTTAAGATTCCTACTAGTCAGGTATACTCTTAGGCGTTTAATATGGGGTGTTGAGTCCATTTCGTTGAGCAAGGAGTAGCTCTTGTCTATTACATATTTGGCTTATGGAACGGTATCTGTGCTCATTTCAATCTCTGGTTTTATGGAGCACCCTAACTCACCTTTCCCCTTAAGAAAGCATAAGTTGGTTTTCTCAATTTGAGACCGTGTTCTGTTTTGTAATTCAGTTCCTGTGTAGCCAAGTTTACATTCCGTGTATTAGTGATATCTTATGATGTTTCTTTTTCTGTGTGACTTATTTCAGTTAGAATCATCGTACCTGAATCCACTCATTATGCTGCTACGGGCCTGATGACATAGATTTCATTGCTGAGCGATATTGCATTCTACGTAACTACCACAACTTCTTTATCCATTTTTCGCATTCTGCGATATTGAACTTGTGCCGTAAATTAGGTTCTAGTAAACAGAGCCGTCCCAAACTTTGGGGTGGCTGTGTCTTTTTGATTGTAATTTCCCTAAGCTATAGGACCATAAGTGGAAGTGCCCTAGGCTCTGTTGCTTTGTTTTTTAGATGTTTCAGGAAACACCATACACTTCTCCAGAGTGGCGGGTGGCAATTTACATCCCGCCCATCAGCATAACAAGGCCCCCAGTTCTCCATGGACTGTTCTGCCTTTCTGGATTTTACACTTTTTTCAGATGGCCCTTTTGACCGGGGGGAAGTGAGACTTCATTGTAGTGCAGATTTCCTTTGCAAGCTTGCTTGGTTGGCCAAAAAGTGCGTATGCGTTTTTTCCTGAATATATTCAGGAAAAAACGCATACGCCCTTTTTGGCCAAGTGCATCACTGTGGACGTTCTGCCTCTTTTCCTATGCTTAAAATGCAATTCCAGTCTACCTCCTGAAATCAGTTTCCTGCAATTCTGCCCCGCTTTCAAGTCCTCTTGGCAGCCTGACTTCAAAATATTTTTGGACGATAGCTGTCATTTATAACTCTGCAGGTTTGTGAATTACAGTGCCCCTGAGCTCCTTTCTTCAACTCGCTTTCTTGTAAGCTGGCCGTAACACGGCAGGATTGCTTCAGGCCCTAATCTGGTTCCGGCATGGCACGCTGAGCCTTTGGTTAATTCCTCTTTCTGGTGGGAAATGAGAGTTAAATTTGCCCGTCCAGACACCTCCAGCTAGTCTCTCATTGGTTCTCCCTATTCCTGTTCATCTTCCGCAGAAATTGCAAACTGGGCCAAACAGGAGGTTCAAGGCACTGACTCTCCAAGTGGGGAGAGTGTTAGTAAAGCGTCTGGAATGTTGCACCCGAGTACCAGGGGACGAAAACTGAGACACATTTGAACACGTTTCCCGATCACACGGTGGATCATACTCTGGGTTCCACATGCATGTTTTAGCTGAAGGAAGAATCCCTTCGATCTGGAGAGTTGACACCCATGGAATGGCTACCATGCAATATGACTTCAAAGGGTCTGCATTTGCTCACCGAACCTCACCAATCCTATCACTGTTGCGTTTATGCTGCTGTACACACGCTTCATTCTCTTTCGGAGACATATCCATCCATAGGTTTTAAGATTCTTACTAGTCAGGTATACTCTTAGGCGTTTAATATGGGGTGTTGAGTCCATTTCGTTGAGCAAGGGGTAGCTCTTGTCTATTACATATTTGGCTTATGGAACGGTATCTGTGCTCATTTCAATCTCTGGTTTTATGGAGCACCCCAACTCACCTTTCCCCTTAAGCAAGCATAAGTTGGTTTTCTCAATTTGAGACCCTGTTCTGTTTTGTAATTCAGTTCCTGTGTAGCCAAGTTTACATTCCGTGTATTCGTGATATCTTATGATGTTTCTTTTTCTGTGTGACTTATTTCAGTTAGAATCATCGTACCTGAATCCACTCATTATGCTGCTACGGGCCTGATGACATAGATTTCATTGCTGAGCGATATTGCATTCTACGTAACTACCACAACTTCTTTATCCATTTTTCGCATTCTGCGATATTGAACTTGTGCCGTTAATTAGGTTCTAGTAAACAGAGCCGTCCCAAACTTTGGGGTGGCTGTGTCTTTTTGATTGTAATTTCCCTAAGCTATAGGACCATAAGTGGAAGTGCCCTAGGCTCTGTTGCTTTGTTTTTTAGATGTTTCAGGAAACACCATACACTTCTCCAGAGTGGCGGGTGGCAATTTACATCCCGCCCATCAGCATAACAAGGCCCCCAGTTCTCCATGGACTGTTCTGCCTTTCTGGATTTTACACTTTTTTCAGATGGCCCTTTTGACCGGGGGGAAGTGAGACTTCATTGTAGTGCAGATTTCCTTTGCAAGCTTGCTTGGTTGGCCAAAAAGGGCGTATGCGTTTTTTCCTGAATATATTCAGGAAAAAATGCATACGCCCTTTTTGGCCAAGTGCATCACTGTGGACGTTCTGCCTCTTTTCCTATGCTTAAAATGCAGTTCCAGTCTACCTCCTTAAATCAGTTTCCTGCAATTCTGCCCCGCTTTCAAGTCCTCTTGGCAGCCTGACTTCAAAATATTTTTGGACGATAGCTGTCATTTATAACTCTGCAGGTTTGTGAATTACAGTGCCCCTGAGCTCCTTTCTTCAACTCGCTTTCTTGTAAGCTGGCCGTAACACGGCATGATTGCTTCAGGCCCTAATCTGGTTCCGGCATGGCACGCTGAGCCTTTGGTTAATTCCTCTTTCTGGTGGGAAATGAGAGTTAAATTTGCCCGTCCAGACACCTCCAGCTAGTCTCTCATTGGTTCTCCCTATTCCTGTTCATCTTCCGCAGAAATTGCAAACTGGGCCAAACAGGAGGTTCAAGGCACTGACTCTCCAAGTGGGGAGAGTGTTAGTAAAGCGTCTGGAATGTTGCACCCGAGTACCAGGGGACGAAAACTGAGACACATTTGAACACGTTTCCCGATCACACGGTGGATCATACTCTGGGTTCCACATGCATGTTTTAGCTGAAGGAAGAATCCCTTCGATCTGGAGAGTTGACACCCATGGAATAGCTACCATGCAATATGACTTCAAAGGGTCTGCATTTGCTCACCAAACCTCACCAATCCTATCACTGTTGCGTTTATGCTGCTGTACACACGCTTCATTCTCTTTCGGAGACATATCCATCCATAGGTTTTAAGATTCTTACTAGTCAGGTATACTCTTAGGCGTTTAATATGGGGTGTTGAGTCCATTTCGTTGAGCAAGGGGTAGCTCTTGTCTATTACATATTTGGCTTATGGAACGGTATCTGTGCTCATTTCAATCTCTGGTTTTATGGAGCACCCCAACTCACCTTTCCCCTTAAGCAAGCATAAGTTGGTTTTCTAAATTTGAGACCCTGTTCTGTTTTGTAATTCAGTTCCTGTGTAGCCAAGTTTACATTCCGTGTATTCGTGATATCTTATGATGTTTCTTTTTCTGTGTGACTTATTTCAGTTAGAATCATCGTACCTGAATCCACTCATTATGCTGCTACGGGCCTGATGACATAGATTTCATTGCTGAGCGATATTGCATTCTACGTAACTACCACAACTTCTTTATCCATTTTTCGCATTCTGCGATATTGAACTTGTGCCATAAATTAGGTTCTAGTAAACAGAGCCGTCCCAAACTTTGGGGTGGCTGTGTCTTTTTGATTGTAATTTCCCTAAGCTATAGGACCATAAGTGGAAGTGCCCTAGGCTCTGTTGCTTTGTTTTTTAGATGTTTCAGGAAACACCATACACTTCTCCAGAGTGGCGGGTGGCAATTTACATCCCGCCCATCAGCATAACAAGGCCCCCAGTTCTACATGGACTGTTCTGCCTTTCTGAATTTTACACTTTTTTCAGATGGCCCTTTTGTCCGGGGGGAAGTGAGACTCCATTGTAGTGCAGATTTCCTTTGCAAGCTTGCTTGGTTGGCCAAAAAGTGCGTATGCGTTTTTTCCTGAATATATTCAGGAAAAAACGCATACGCCCTTTTTGGCCAAGTGCATCACTGTGGACGTTCTGCCTCTTTTCCTATGCTTAAAATGCAATTCCAGTCTACCTCCTGAAATCGGTTTCCTGCAATTCTGGCCCGCTTTCAAGTCCTCTTGGCAGCCTGACTTCAAAATATTTTTGGACGATAGATGTCATTTATAACTCTGCAGGTTTGTGAATTACAGTGCCCCTGAGCTCCTTTCTTCAACTCGCTTTCTTGTGAGCTGGCCGCAACACGGCAGGATTGCTTCAGGCCCTAATCTGGTTCCGGCACGGCACGCTGAGCCTTTGGTTAATTCCTCTTCCTGGTGGGAAATGAGAGTTAAATTTGCCCGTCCAGACACCTCCAGCTAGTCTCTCATTGGTTCTCCCTATTCCTGTTCATCTTCCGCAGAAATTGCAAACTGGGCCAAACAGGAGGTTCAAGGCACTGACTCTCCAAGTGGGGAGAGTGTTAGTAAAGCGTCTGGAATGTTGCACCCGAGTACCAGGGGACGAAAACTGAGACACATTTGAACACGTTTCCCGATCACACGGTGGATCATACTCTGGGTTCCACATGCATGTTTTAGCTGAAGGAAGAATCCCTTCGATCTGGAGAGTTGACACCCATGGAATGGCTACCATGCAATATGACTTCAAAGGGTCTGCATTTGCTCACCGAACCTCACCAATCCTATCACTGTTGCGTTTATGCTGCTGTACACACGCTTCATTCTCTTTCGGAGACATATCCATCCATAGGTTTTAAGATTCTTACTAGTCAGGTATACTCTTAGGCGTTTAATATGGGGTGTTGAGTCCATTTCGTTGAGCAAGGGGTAGCTCTTGTCTATTACATATTTGGCTTATGGAACGGTATCTGTGCTCATTTCAATCTCTGGTTTTATGGAGCACCCCAACTCACCTTTCCCCTTAAGCAAGCATAAGTTGGTTTTCTAAATTTGAGACCCTGTTCTGTTTTGTAATTCAGTTCCTGTGTAGCCAAGTTTACATTCCGTGTATTAGTGATATCTTATGATGTTTCTTTTTCTGTGTGACTTATTTCAGTTAGAATCATCGTACCTGAATCCACTCATTATGCTGCTACGGGCCTGATGACATAGTTTTCATTGCTGAGCGATATTGCATTCTACGTAACTACCACAACTTCTTTATCCATTTTTCGCATTCTGCGATATTGAACTTGTGCCGTAAATTAGGTTCTAGTAAACAGAGCCGTCCCAAACTTTGGGGTGGCTGTGTCTTTTTGATTGTAATTTCCCTAAGCTATAGGACCATAAGTGGAAGTGCCCTAGGCTCTGTTGCTTTGTTTTTTAGATGTTTCAGGAAACACCATACACTTCTCCAGAGTGGCGGGTGGCAATTTACATCCCGCCCATCAGCATAACAAGGCCCCCAGTTCTACATGGACTGTTCTGCCTTTCTGAATTTTACACTTTTTTCAGATGGCCCTTTTGTCCGGGGGGAAGTGAGACTCCATTGTAGTGCAGATTTCCTTTGCAAGCTTGCTTGGTTGGCCAAAAAGTGCGTATGCGTTTTTTCCTGAATATATTCAGGAAAAAACGCATACGCCCTTTTTGGCCAAGTGCATCACTGTGGACGTTCTGCCTCTTTTCCTATGCTTAAAATGCAATTCCAGTCTACCTCCTGAAATCGGTTTCCTGCAATTCTGGCCCGCTTTCAAGTCCTCTTGGCAGCCTGACTTCAAAATATTTTTGGACGATAGATGTCATTTATAACTCTGCAGGTTTGTGAATTACAGTGCCCCTGAGCTCCTTTCTTCAACTCGCTTTCTTGTGAGCTGGCCGCAACACGGCAGGATTGCTTCAGGCCCTAATCTGGTTCCGGCACGGCACGCTGAGCCTTTGGTTAATTCCTCTTCCTGGTGGGAAATGAGAGTTAAATTTGCCCGTCCAGACACCTCCAGCTAGTCTCTCATTGGTTCTCCCTATTCCTGTTCATCTTCCGCAGAAATTGCAAACTGGGCCAAACAGGAGGTTCAAGGCACTGACTCTCCAAGTGGGGAGAGTGTTAGTAAAGCGTCTGGAATGTTGCACCCGAGTACCAGGGGACGAAAACTGAGACACATTTGAACACGTTTCCCGATCACACGGTGGATCATACTCTGGGTTCCACATGCATGTTTTAGCTGAAGGAAGAATCCCTTCGATCTGGAGAGTTGACACCCATGGAATGGCTACCATGCAATATGACTTCAAAGGGTCTGCATTTGCTCACCGAACCTCACCAATCCTATCACTGTTGCGTTTATGCTGCTGTACACACGCTTCATTCTCTTTCGGAGACATATCCATCCATAGGTTTTAAGATTCTTACTAGTCAGGTATACTCTTAGGCGTTTAATATGGGGTGTTGAGTCCATTTCGTTGAGCAAGGGGTAGCTCTTGTCTATTACATATTTGGCTTATGGAACGGTATCTGTGCTCATTTCAATCTCTGGTTTTATGGAGCACCCCAACTCACCTTTCCCCTTAAGCAAGCATAAGTTGGTTTTCTAAATTTGAGACCCTGTTCTGTTTTGTAATTCAGTTCCTGTGTAGCCAAGTTTACATTCCGTGTATTAGTGATATCTTATGATGTTTCTTTTTCTGTGTGACTTATTTCAGTTAGAATCATCGTACCTGAATCCACTCATTATGCTGCTACGGGCCTGATGACATAGTTTTCATTGCTGAGCGATATTGCATTCTACGTAACTACCACAACTTCTTTATCCATTTTTCGCATTCTGCGATATTGAACTTGTGCCGTAAATTAGGTTCTAGTAAACAGAGCCGTCCCAAACTTTGGGGTGGCTGTGTCTTTTTGATTGTAATTTCCCTAAGCTATAGGACCATAAGTGGAAGTGCCCTAGGCTCTGTTGCTTTGTTTTTTAGATGTTTCAGGAAACACCATACACTTCTCCAGAGTGGCGGGTGGCAATTTACATCCCGCCCATCAGCATAACAAGGCCCCCAGTTCTACATGGACTGTTCTGCCTTTCTGGATTTTACACTTTTTTCAGATGGCCCTTTTGACCGGGGGGAAGTGAGACTTCATTGTAGTGCAGATTTCCTTTGCAAGCTTGCTTGGTTGGCCAAAAAGGGCATATGCGTTTTTTCCTGAATATATTCAGGAAAAAACGCATACGCCCTTTTTGGCCAAGTGCATCACTGTGGACGTTCTGCCTCTTTTCCTATGCTTAAAATGCAATTCCAGTCTACCTCCTGAAATCAGTTTCCTGCAATTCTGCCCCGCTTTCAAGTCCTCTTGGCAGCCTGACTTCAAAATATTTTTGGACGATAGATGTCATTTATAACTCTGCAGGTTTGTGAATTACAGTGCCCCTGAGCTCCTTTCTTCAACTCGCTTTCTTGTGAGCTGGCCGCAACACGGCAGGATTGCTTCAGGCCCTAACCTGGTTCCGGCACGGCACGCTGAGCCTTTGGTTAATTCCTCTTCCTGGTGGGAAATGAGAGTTAAATTTGCCCGTCCAGACACCTCCAGCTAGTCTCTCATTGGTTCTCCCTATTCCTGTTCATCTTCCGCAGAAATTGCAAACTGGCCCAAACAGGAGGTTCAAGGCACTGACTCTCCAAGTGGGGAGAGTGTTAGTAAAGCGTCTGGAATGTTGCACCCGAGTACCAGGGGATGAAAACTGAGACACATTTGAACACGTTTCCCGATCACACGGTGGATCATACTCTGGGTTCCACATGCATGTTTTAGCTGAAGGAAGAATCCCTTCAACCTGGAGAGTTGAGACCCATGGAATGGCTACCATGCAATATGACTTCAAAGGGTCTGCATTTGCTCACCGAACCTCACCAATCCTATCACTGCTGCGTTTATGCCGCTGTACACACGCTTGATTCTCTTTTGGAGACATAGCAATCCATAGGTTTTAAGATTCCTACTAGTCAGGTATACTCTTAGGCGTTTAATATGGGGTGTTGAGTCCATTTCGTTGAGCAAGGAGTAGCTCTTGTCTATTACATATTTGGCTTATGGAACGGTATCTGTGCTCATTTCAATCTCTGGTTTTATGGAGCACCCTAACTCACCTTTCCCCTTAAGAAAGCATAAGTTGGTTTTCTCAATTTGAGACCGTGTTCTGTTTTGTAATTCAGTTCCTGTGTAGCCAAGTTTACATTCCGTGTATTAGTGATATCTTATGATGTTTCTTTTTCTGTGTGACTTATTTCAGTTAGAATCATCGTACCTGAATCCACTCATTATGCTGCTACGGGCCTGATGACATAGATTTCATTGCTGAGCGATATTGCATTCTACGTAATTACCACAACTTCTTTATCCATTTTTCGCATTCTGCGATATTGAACTTGTGCCGTAAATTAGGTTCTAGTAAACAGAGCCGTCCCAAACTTTGGGGTGGCTGTGTCTTTTTGATTGTAATTTCCCTAAGCTATAGGACCATAAGTGGAAGTGCCCTAGGCTCTGTTGCTTTGTTTTTTAGATGTTTCAGGAAACACCATACACTTCTCCAGAGTGGCGGGTGGCAATTTACATCCCGCCCATCAGCATAACAAGGCCCCCAGTTCTCCATGGACTGTTCTGCCTTTCTGGATTTTACACTTTTTTCAGATGGCCCTTTTGACCGGGGGGAAGTGAGACTTCATTGTAGTGCAGATTTCCTTTGCAAGCTTGCTTGGTTGGCCAAAAAGGGCGTATGCGTTTTTTCCTGAATATATTCAGGAAAAAACGCATACGCCCTTTTTGGCCAAGTGCATCACTGTGGACGTTCTGCCTCTTTTCCTATGCTTAAAATGCAATTCCAGTCTACCTCCTGAAATCAGTTTCCTGCAATTCTGCCCCGCTTTCAAGTCCTCTTGGCAGCCTGACTTCAAAATATTTTTGGAGGATAGCTGTCATTTATAACTCTGCAGGTTTGTGAATTACAGTGCCCCTGAGCTCCTTTCTTCAACTCGCTTTCTTGTAAGCTGGCCGTAACACGGCAGGATTGCTTCAGGCCCTAATCTGGTTCCGGCATGGCACGCTGAGCCTTTGGTTAATTCCTCTTCCTGGTGGGAAATGAGAGTTAAATTTGCCCGTCCAGACACCTCCAGCTAGTCTCTCATTGGTTCTCCCTATTCCTGTTCATCTTCCGCAGAAATTGCAAACTGGGCCAAACAGGAGGTTCAAGGCACTGACTCTCCAAGTGGGGAGAGTGTTAGTAAAGTGTCTGGAATGTTGCACCCGAGTACCAGGGGATGAAAACTGAGACACATTTGAACACGTTTCCCGATCACACGGTGGATCATACTCTGGGTTCCACATGCATGCTTTAGCTGAAGGAAGAATCCCTTCAACGTGGAGAGTTGAGACCCATGGAATGGCTACCATGCAATATGACTTCAAAGGGTCTGCATTTGCTCACCGAACCTCACCAATCCTATCACTGCTGCGTTTATGCCGCTGTACACACGCTTGATTCTCTTTTGGAGACATAGCAATCCATAGGTTTTAAGATTCCTACTAGTCAGGTATACTCTTAGGCGTTTAATATGGGGTGTTGAGTCCATTTCGTTGAGCAAGGAGTAGCTCTTGTCTATTACATATTTGGCTTATGGAACGGTATCTGTGCTCATTTCAATCTCTGGTTTTATGGAGCACCCTAACTCACCTTTCCCCTTAAGAAAGCATAAGTTGGTTTTCTCAATTTGAGACCGTGTTCTGTTTTGTACTTCAGTTCCTGTGTAGCCAAGTTTACATTCCGTGTATTAGTGATATCTTATGATGTTTCTTTTTCTGTGTGACTTATTTCAGTTAGAATCATCGTACCTGAATCCACTCATTATGCTGCTACGGGCCTGATGACATAGATTTCATTGCTGAGCGATATTGCATTCTACGTAACTACCACAACTTCTTTATCCTTTTTTCGCATTCTGCGATATTGAACTTGTGCCGTAAATTAGGTTCTAGTAAACAGAGCCGTCCCAAACTTTGGGGTGGCTGTGTCTTTTTGATTTTAATTTCCCTAAGCTATAGGACCATAAGTGGAAGTGCCCTAGGCTCTGTTGCTTTGTTTTTTAGATTTTTCAGGAAACACCATACACTTCTCCAGAGTGGCGGGTGGCAATTTACATCCCGCCCATCAGCATAACAAGGCCCCCAGTTCTCCATGGACTGTTCTGCCTTTCTGGATTTTACACTTTTTTCAGATGGCCCTTTTGACCGGGGGGAAGTGAGACTTCATTGTAGTGCAGATTTCCTTTGCAAGCTTGCTTGGTTGGCCAAAAAGGGCGTATGCGTTTTTTCCTGAATATATTCAGGAAAAAATGCATACGCCCTTTTTGGCCAAGTGCATCACTGTGGACGTTCTGCCTCTTTTCCTATGCTTAAAATGCAATTCCAGTCTACCTCCTGAAATCAGTTTCCTGCAATTCTGCCCCGCTTTCAAGTCCTCTTGGCAGCCTGACTTCAAAATATTTTTGGACGATAGCTGTCATTTATAACTCTGCAGGTTTGTGAATTACAGTGCCCCTGAGCTCCTTTCTTCAACTCGCTTTCTTGTAAGCTGGCCGTAACACGGCAGGATTGCTTCAGGCCCTAATCTGGTTCCGGCATGGCACGCTGAGCCTTTGGTTAATTCCTCTTCCTGGTGGGAAATGAAAGTTAAATTTGCCCGTCCAGACACCTCCAGCTAGTCTCTCATTGGTTCTCCCTATTCCTGTTCATCTTCCGCAGAAATTGCAAACTGGGCCAAACAGGAGGTTCAAGGCACTGACTCTCCAAGTGGGGAGAGTGTTAGTAAAGCGTCTGGAATGTTGCACTCGAGTACCAGGGGACGAAAACTGAGACACATTTGAACACGTTTCCCGATCACACGGTGGATCATACTCTGGGTTCCACATGCATGTTTTAGCTGAAGGAAGAATCCCTTCAACCTGGAGAGTTGACACCCATGGAATGGCTACCATGCAATATGACTTCAAAGGGTCTGCATTTGCTCACCGAACCTCACCAATCCTATCACTGTTGCGTTTATGCTGCTGTACACACGCTTCATTCTCTTTCGGAGACATATCCATCCATAGGTTTTAAGATTCTTACTAGTCAGGTATACTCTTAGGCGTTTAATATGGGGTGTTGAGTCCATTTCGTTGAGCAAGGGGTAGCTCTTGTCTATTACATATTTGGATTATGGAACGGTATCTGTGCTCATTTCAATCTCTGGTTTTATGGAGCACCCCAACTCACCTTTCCCCTTAAGCAAGCATAAGTTGGTTTTCTAAATTTGAGACCCTGTTCTGTTTTGTAATTCAGTTCCTGTGTAGCCAAGTTTACATTCCGTGTATTCGTGATATCTTATGATGTTTCTTTTTCTGTGTGACTTATTTCAGTTAGAATCATCGTACCTGAATCCACTCATTATGCTGCTACGGGCCTGATGACATAGATTTCATTGCTGAGCGATATTGCATTCTACGTAACTACCACAACTTCTTTATCCATTTTTCGCATTCTGCGATATTGAACTTGTGCCGTAAATTAGGTTCTAGTAAACAGAGCCGTCCCAAACTTTGGGGTGGCTGTGTCTTTTTGATTGTAATTTCCCTAAGCTATAGGACCATAAGTGGAAGTGCCCTAGGCTCTGTTGCTTTGTTTTTTAGATGTTTCAGGAAACACCATACACTTCTCCAGAGTGGCGGGTGGCAATTTACATCCCGCCCATCAGCATAACAAGGCCCCCAGTTCTCCATGGACTGTTCTCCCTTTCTCGATTTTACACTTTTTTCAGATGGCCCTTTTGACCGGGGGGAAGTGAGACTTCATTGTAGTGCAGATTTCCTTTGCAAGCTTGCTTGGTTGGCCAAAAAGGGCATATGCGTTTTTTCCTGAATATATTCAGGAAAAAACGCATACGCCCTTTTTGGCCAAGTGCATCACTGTGGACGTTCTGCCTCTTTTCCTATGCTTAAAATGCAATTCCAGTCTACCTCCTGAAATCGGTTTCCTGCAATTCTGCCCCGCTTTCAAGTCCTCTTGGCAGCCTGACTTCAAAATATTTTTGGACGATAGATGTCATTTATAACTCTGCAGGTTTGTGAATTACAGTGCCCCTGAGCTGCTTTCTTCAACTCACTTTCTTGTGAGCTGGCCGCAACACGGCAGGATTGCTTCAGGCCCTAATCTGGTTCCGGCACGGCACGCTGAGCCTTTGGTTAATTCCTCTTCCTGGTGGGAAATGAGAGTTAAATTTGCCCGTCCAGACACCTCCAGCTAGTCTCTCATTGGTTCTCCCTATTCCTGTTCATCTTCCGCAGAAATTGCAAACTGGGCCAAACAGGAGGTTCAAGGCACTGACTCTCCAAGTGGGGAGAGTGTTAGTAAAGCGTCTGGAATGTTGCACCCGAGTACCAGGGGATGAAAACTGAGACACATTTGAACACGTTTCCCGATCACACGGTGGATCATACTCTGGGTTCCACATGCATGTTTTAGCTGAAGGAAGAATCCCTTCAACCTGGAGAGTTGAGACCCATGGAATGGCTACCATGCAATATGACTTCAAAGGGTCTGCATTTGCTCACCGAACCTCACCAATCCTATCACTGCTGCGTTTATGCCGCTGTACACACGCTTGATTCTCTTTTGGAGACATAGCAATCCATATGTTTTAAGATTCCTACTAGTCAGGTACACTCTTAGGCGTTTAATATGGGGTGTTGAGTCCATTTCGTTGAGCAAGGAGTAGCTCTTGTCTATTACATATTTGGCTTATGGAACGGTATCTGTGCTCATTTCAATCTCTGGTTTTATGGAGCACCCTAACTCACCTTTCCCCTTAAGAAAGCATAAGTTGGTTTTCTCAATTTGAGACCGTGTTCTGTTTTGTAATTCAGTTCCTGTGTAGCCAAGTTTACATTCCGTGTATTAGTGATATCTTATGATGTTTCTTTTTCTGTGTGACTTATTTCAGTTAGAATCATCGTACCTGAATCCACTCATTATGCTGCTACGGGCCTGATGACATAGATTTCATTGCTGAGCGATATTGCATTCTACGTAACTACCACAACTTCTTTATCCATTTTTCGCATTCTGCGATATTGAACTTGTGCCGTAAATTAGGTTCTAGTAAACAGAGCCATCCCAAACTTTGGGGTGGCTGTGTCTTTTTGATTGTACTTTCCCTAAGCTATAGGACCATAAGTGGAAGTGCCCTAGGCTCTGTTGCTTTGTTTTTTAGATGTTTCAGGAAACACCATACACTTCTCCAGAGTGGCGGGTGGCAATTTACATCCCGCCCATCAGCATAACAAGGCCCCCAGTTCTCCATGGACTGTTCTGCCTTTCTGGATTTTACACTTTTTTCAGATGGCCCTTTTGACCGGGAGGAAGGGAGACTTCATTGTAGTGCAGATTTCCTTTGCAAGCTTGCTTGGTTGGCCAAAAAGGGCATATGCGTTTTTTCCTGAATATATTCAGGAAAAAACGCATATGCCCTTTTTGGCCAAGTGCATCACTGTGGACGTTCTGCCTCTTTTCCTATGCTTAAAATGCAATTCCAGTCTACCTCCTGAAATCGGTTTCCTGCAATTCTGCCCCGCTTTCAATTCCTCTTGGCAGCCTGACTTCAAAATATTTTTGGACGATAGCTGTCATTTATAACTCTGCAGGTTTGTGAATTACAGTGCCCCTGAGCTCCTTTCTTCAACTCGCTTTCTTGTGAGCTGGCCGCAACACCGCAGGATTGCTTCAGGCCCTAATCTGGTTCCGGCACGGCACGCTGAGCCTTTGGTTAATTCCTCTTCCTGGTGGGAAATGAGAGTTAAATTTGCCCGTCCAGACACCTCCAGCTAGTCTCTCATTGGTTCTCCCTATTCCTGTTCATCTTCCGCAGAAATTGCAAACTGGGCCAAAGAGGAGGTTCAAGGCACTGACTCTCCAAGTGGGGAGAGTGTTAGTAAAGCGTCTGGAATGTTGCACCCGAGTACCAGGGGACGAAAACTGAGACACATTTGAACACGTTTCCCGATCACACGGTGGATCATACTCTGGGTTCCACATGCATGTTTTAGCTGAAGGAAGAATCCCTTCAACTTGGAGAGTTGAGACCCATGGAATGGCTATCATGCAATATGACTTCAAAGGGTCTGCATTTGCTCACCGAACCTCACCAATCCTATCACTGTTGCGTGTATGCTGCTGTACACACGCTTCATTCTCTTTCAGAGACATATCCATCCATAGGTTTTAAGATTCTTACTAGTCAGGTATACTCTTAGGCGTTTAATATGGGGTGTTGAGTCCATTTCGTTGAGCAAGGAGTAGCTCTTGTCTATTACATATTTGGATTATGGAACGGTATCTGTGCTCATTTCAATCTCTGGTTTTATGGAGCACCCCAACTCACCTTTCCCCTTAAGCAAGCGTAAGTTGGTTTTCTAAATTTGAGACCGTGTTCTGTTTTGTAATTCAGTTCCTGTGTAGCCAAGTTTACATTCCGTGTATTAGTGATATCTTATAATGTTTCTTTTTCTGTGTGACTTATTTCAGTTAGAATCATCGTACCTGAATCCACTCATTATGCTGCTACGGGCCTGATGACATAGATTTCATTGCTGAGCGATATTGCATTCTACGTAACTACCACATCTTCTTTATCCATTTTTCGCATTCTGCGATATGGAACTTGTGCCGTAAATTAGGTTCTAGTAAACAGAGCCGTCCCAAACTTTGGGGTGGCTGTGTCTTTTTGATTGTAATTTCCCTAAGCTATAGGACCATAAGTGGAAGTGCCCTAGGCTCTGTTGCTTTGTTTTTTAGATGTTTCAGGAAACACCATACACTTCTCCAGAGTGGCGGATGGCAATTTACATCCCGCCCATCAGCATAACAAGGCCCCCAGTTCTCCATGGACTGTTCTGCCTTTCTGGATTTTACACTTTTTTCCGATGGCCCTTTTGACCGGGGGGAAGTGAGACTTCATTGTAGTGCAGATTTCCTTTGCAAGCTTGCTTGGTTGGCCAAAAAGGGCGTATGCGTTTTTTCCTGAATATATTCAGGAAAAAACGCATATGCCCTTTTTGGCCAAGTGCATCACTGTGGACGTTCTGCCTCTTTTCCTATGCTTAAAATGCAATTCCAGTCTACCTCCTGAAATCAGTTTCCTGCAATTCTGCCCCGCTTTCAAGTCCTCTTGGCAGCCTGACTTCAAAATGTTTTTGGACGATAGCTGTCATTTATAACTCTGCAGGTTTGTGAATTACAGTGCCCCTGAGCTCCTTTCTTCAACTCGCTTTCTTGTGAGCTGGCCGCAACACCGCAGGATTGCTTCAGGGCCTAATCTGGTTCCGACACGGCACGCTGAGCCTTTGGTTAATTCCCCTTCCTGGTGGGAAATGAGAGTTAAATTTGCCCGTCCAGACACCTCCAGCTAGTCTCTCATTGGTTCTCCCTATTCCTGTTCATCTTCCGCAGAAATTGCAAACTGGGCCAAACAGGAGGTTCAAGGCACTGACTCTCCAAGTGGGGAGAGTGTTAGTAAGGCGTCTGGAATGTTGCACCCGAGTACCAGGGGATGAAAACTGAGACACATTTGAACACGTTTCCCGATCACACGGTGGATCATACTCTGGGTTCCACATGCATGTTTTAGCTGAAGGAAGAATCCCTTCAACCTGGCGAGTTGAGACCCATGGAATGGCTACCATGCAATATGACTTCAAAGGGTCTGCATTTGCTCACCGAACATCACCAATCCTATCACTGCTGCGTTTATGCCGCTGTACACACGCTTGATTCCCTTTTGGAGACATAGCAATCCATAGGTTTTAAGATTCCTATTGTAAGGTATACTCTTAGGCATTTAATATGGGGTGTTGAGTCCATTTCGTTGAACAAGGAGTATCTCTTATCTATTACATATTTGGCTTATGAAATGGTATCTGTGCTCATTTCAATCTCTGGTTTTATGGAGCACCCCAACTCACCTTTCCCCTTAAGCAAGCATAAGTTGGTTTTCTAAATTTGAGACCGTGTTCTGTTTTGTAATTCAGTTCCTGTGTAGACAAGTTTACATTCCGTGTATTCGTGATATCTTCTGATGTTTCTTTTTCTGTGTGACTTATTTCAGTTAAAATCATCGTACCTGAATCCACTCATTATGCTGCTACGGGCCTGATGACATAGATTTCATTGCTGAGCGATATTGAATTGTACGTAAGTACCACAACTTCTTTATCCAGTTTTCAGTTTCTGCGATATTGAACTTGTACCGTAAACGAGGTTCTAGTAAACAGAGCCGTCCCAAACTTTGGGGTGGCTGTGTCTTTTTGATTTTAATTTCCCTAAGCTATAGGACCATAAGTGGAAGTGCCCTAGGCTCTGTTGCTTTGTTTTTTAGATTTTTCAGGAAACACCATACACTTCTCCAGAGTTGCGGGTGGCAATTTACATCCCGCCCATCAGCATAACAAGGCCCCCAGTTCTCCATGGACTGTCCCGCCTTTCTGGATTTTACACTTTTTTCAGATTGCCCTTTTGACCGGGGGGAAGTGAGACTTCATTGTAGTGCAGATTTCCTTTGCAAGCTTGCTTGGTTGGCCAAAAAGGGCGTATGCGTTTTTTCCTGAATATATTCAGGAAAAAACGCATACGCCCTTTTTGGCCAAGTGCATCACTGTGGACGTTCTGCCTCTTTTCCTATGCTTAAAATGCAATTCCAGTCTACCTCCTGAAATCGGTTTCCTGCAATTCTGCCCCGCTTTCAAGGCCTCTTGGCAGCCTGACTTCAATATATTTTTGGATGATAACTGTCATTTATAACTCTGCAGGTTTGTGAATTACAGTGCTCCTGAGCTCCTTTCTTCAACCTGCTTTCTTGTGAGCTGGCCGCAACAAGGCAGGATTGCTTCAGGCCCTAATCTGGTTCCGGCACGGCACGCTGAGCCTTTGGTTAATTCCCCTTCATGGTGGGAAATGAGAGTTAAATTTGCCCGTCCAGACACCTCCAGCTAGTCTCTCATTGGTTCTCCCTATTCCTGTTCATCTTCCGCAGAAATTGCAAACTGGGCCAAACAGGAGGTTCAAGGCACTGACTCTCCAAGTGGGGAGAGTGTTAGTAAAGCGTCTGGCATGTTGCACCCGAGTACCAGGGGACGAAAACTGAGACACATTTGAACACGTTTCCCGATCACACGGTGGATCATACTCTGGGTTCCACATGCATGTTTTAGCTGAAGGAAGAATCCCTTCTGTCTGGAGAGATGACACCCATGGAATGGCCCATGCAATATGACTTCAAAGGGTCTGCATTTGCTCACCGAACCTCACCAATCCTATCACTGTTGCGTTTATGCTGCTGTACACACGCTTCATTCTCTTTCGGAGACATATCCATCCATAGGTTTTAAGATTCTTACTAGTCAGGTATACTCTTAGGCGTTTAATATGGGGTGTTGAGTCCATTTCGTTGAGCAAGGGGTAGCTCTTGTCTATTACATATTTGGCTTATGGAACGGTATCTGTGCTCATTTCAATCTCTGGTTTTATGGAGCACCCCAACTCACCTTTCCCCTTAAGCAAGCATAAGTTGGTTTTCTAAATTTGAGACCCTGTTCTGTTTTGTAATTCAGTTCCTGTGTAGCCAAGTTTACATTCCGTGTATTAGTGATATCTTATGATGTTTCTTTTTCTGTGTGACTTATTTCAGTTAGAATCATCGTACCTGAATCCACTCATTATGCTGCTACGGGCCTGATGACATAGTTTTCATTGCTGAGCGATATTGCATTCTAAGTAACTACCACAACTTCTTTATCCATTTTTCGCATTCTGCGATATTGAACTTGTGCCGTAAATTAGGTTCTAGTAAACAGAGCCGTCCCAAACTTTGGGGTGGCTGTGTCTTTTTGATTGTAATTTCCCTAAGCTATAGGACCATAAGTGGAAGTGCCCTAGGCTCTGTTGCTTTGTTTTTTAGATGTTTCAGGAAACACCATACACTTCTCCAGAGTGGCGGGTGGCAATTTACATCCCGCCCATCAGCATAACAAGGCCCCCAGTTCTCCATGGACTGTTCTGCCTTTCTGGATTTTACACTTTTTTCAGATGGCCCTTTTGACCGGGGGGAAGTGAGACTTCATTGTAGTGCAGATTTCCTTTGCAAGCTTGCTTGGTTGGCCAAAAAGGGCGTATGCGTTTTTTCCTGAATATATTCAGGAAAAAACGCATACGCCCTTTTTGGCCAAGTGCATCACTGTGGACGTTCTGCCTCTTTTCCTATGCTTAAAATGCAATTCCAGTCTACCTCCTGAAATCAGTTTCCTGCAATTCTGCCCCGCTTTCAAGTCCTCTTGGCAGCCTGACTTCAAAATATTTTTGGACGATAGATGTCATTTATAACTCTGCAGGTTTGTGAATTACAGTGCCCCTGAGCTCCTTTCTTCAACTCGCTTTCTTGTGAGCTGGCCGCAACACGGCAGGATTGCTTCAGGCCCTAACCTGGTTCCGGCACGGCACGCTGAGCCTTTGGTTAATTCCTCTTCCTGGTGGGAAATGAGAGTTAAATTTGCCCGTCCAGACACCTCCAGCTAGTCTCTCATTGGTTCTCCCTATTCCTGTTCATCTTCCGCAGAAATTGCAAACTGGCCCAAACAGGAGGTTCAAGGCACTGACTCTCCAAGTGGGGAGAGTGTTAGTAAAGCGTCTGGAATGTTGCACCCGAGTACCAGGGGATGAAAACTGAGACACATTTGAACACGTTTCCCGATCACACGGTGGATCATACTCTGGGTTCCACATGCATGTTTTAGCTGAAGGAAGAATCCCTTCAACCTGGAGAGTTGAGACCCATGGAATGGCTACCATGCAATATGACTTCAAAGGGTCTGCATTTGCTCACCGAACCTCACCAATCCTATCACTGCTGCGTTTATGCCGCTGTACACACGCTTGATTCTCTTTTGGAGACATAGCAATCCATAGGTTTTAAGATTCCTACTAGTCAGGTATACTCTTAGGCGTTTAATATGGGGTGTTGAGTCCATTTCGTTGAGCAAGGAGTAGCTCTTGTCTATTACATATTTGGATTATGGAACGGTATCTGTGCTCATTTCAATCTCTGGTTTTATGGAGCACCCCAACTCACCTTTCCCCTTAAGCAAGCGTAAGTTGGTTTTCTAAATTTGAGACCGTGTTCTGTTTTGTAATTCAGTTCCTGTGTAGCCAAGTTTACATTCCGTGTATTAGTGATATCTTATAATGTTTCTTTTTCTGTGTGACTTATTTCAGTTAGAATCATCGTACCTGAATCCACTCATTATGCTGCTACGGGCCTGATGACATAGATTTCATTGCTGAGCGATATTGCATTCTACGTAACTACCACATCTTCTTTATCCATTTTTCGCATTCTGCGATATTGAACTTGTGCCGTAAATTAGGTTCTAGTAAACAGAGCCGTCCCAAACTTTGGGGTGGCTGTGTCTTTTTGATTGTAATTTCCCTAAGCTATAGGACCATAAGTGGAAGTGCCCTAGGCTCTGTTGCTTTGTTTTTTAGATGTTTCAGGAAACACCATACACTTCTCCAGAGTGGCGGATGGCAATTTACATCCCGCCCATCAGCATAACAAGGCCCCCAGTTCTCCATGGACTGTTCTGCCTTTCTGGATTTTACACTTTTTTCCGATGGCCCTTTTGACCGGGGGGAAGTGAGACTTCATTGTAGTGCAGATTTCCTTTGCAAGCTTGCTTGGTTGGCCAAAAAGGGCGTATGCGTTTTTTCCTGAATATATTCAGGAAAAAACGCATATGCCCTTTTTGGCCAAGTGCATCACTGTGGACGTTCTGCCTCTTTTCCTATGCTTAAAATGCAATTCCAGTCTACCTCCTGAAATCAGTTTCCTGCAATTCTGCCCCGCTTTCAAGTCCTCTTGGCAGCCTGACTTCAAAATGTTTTTGGACGATAGCTGTCATTTATAACTCTGCAGGTTTGTGAATTACAGTGCCCCTGAGCTCCTTTCTTCAACTCGCTTTCTTGTGAGCTGGCCGCAACACCGCAGGATTGCTTCAGGGCCTAATCTGGTTCCGACACGGCACGCTGAGCCTTTGGTTAATTCCCCTTCCTGGTGGGAAATGAGAGTTAAATTTGCCCGTCCAGACACCTCCAGCTAGTCTCTCATTGGTTCTCCCTATTCCTGTTCATCTTCCGCAGAAATTGCAAACTGGGCCAAACAGGAGGTTCAAGGCACTGACTCTCCAAGTGGGGAGAGTGTTAGTAAGGCGTCTGGAATGTTGCACCCGAGTACCAGGGGATGAAAACTGAGACACATTTGAACACGTTTCCCGATCACACGGTGGATCATACTCTGGGTTCCACATGCATGTTTTAGCTGAAGGAAGAATCCCTTCAACCTGGAGAGTTGAGACCCATGGAATGGCTACCATGCAATATGACTTCAAAGGGTCTGCATTTGCTCACCGAACATCACCAATCCTATCACTGCTGCGTTTATGCCGCTGTACACACGCTTGATTCCCTTTTGGAGACATAGCAATCCATAGGTTTTAAGATTCCTATTGTAAGGTATACTCTTAGGCATTTAATATGGGGTGTTGAGTCCATTTCGTTGAACAAGGAGTATCTCTTATCTATTACATATTTGGCTTATGAAATGGTATCTGTGCTCATTTCAATCTCTGGTTTTATGGAGCACCCCAACTCACCTTTCCCCTTAAGCAAGCATAAGTTGGTTTTCTAAATTTGAGACCGTGTTCTGTTTTGTAATTCAGTTCCTGTGTAGACAAGTTTACATTCCGTGTATTCGTGATATCTTCTGATGTTTCTTTTTCTGTGTGACTTATTTCAGTTAAAATCATCGTACCTGAATCCACTCATTATGCTGCTACGGGCCTGATGACATAGATTTCATTGCTGAGCGATATTGAATTGTACGTAAGTACCACAACTTCTTTATCCAGTTTTCAGTTTCTGCGATATTGAACTTGTACCGTAAACGAGGTTCTAGTAAACAGAGCCGTCCCAAACTTTGGGGTGGCTGTGTCTTTTTGATTTTAATTTCCCTAAGCTATAGGACCATAAGTGGAAGTGCCCTAGGCTCTGTTGCTTTGTTTTTTAGATTTTTCAGGAAACACCATACACTTCTCCAGAGTTGCGGGTGGCAATTTACATCCCGCCCATCAGCATAACAAGGCCCCCAGTTCTCCATGGACTGTCCCGCCTTTCTGGATTTTACACTTTTTTCAGATTGCCCTTTTGACCGGGGGGAAGTGAGACTTCATTGTAGTGCAGATTTCCTTTGCAAGCTTGCTTGGTTGGCCAAAAAGTGCGTATGCGTTTTTTCCTGAATATATTCAGGAAAAAACGCATACGCCCTTTTTGGCCAAGTGCATCACTGTGGACGTTCTGCCTCTTTTCCTATGCTTAAAATGCAATTCCAGTCTACCTCCTGAAATCGGTTTCCTGCAATTCTGCCCCGCTTTCAAGGCCTCTTGGCAGCCTGACTTCAATATATTTTTGGATGATAACTGTCATTTATAACTCTGCAGGTTTGTGAATTACAGTGCTCCTGAGCTCCTTTCTTCAACCTGCTTTCTTGTGAGCTGGCCGCAACAAGGCAGGATTGCTTCAGGCCCTAATCTGGTTCCGGCACGGCACGCTGAGCCTTTGGTTAATTCCCCTTCCTGGTGGGAAATGAGAGTTAAATTTGCCCGTCCAGACACCTCCAGCTAGTCTCTCATTGGTTCTCCCTATTCCTGTTCATCTTCCGCAGAAATTGCAAACTGGGCCAAACAGGAGGTTCAAGGCACTGACTCTCCAAGTGGGGAGAGTGTTAGTAAAGCGTCTGGCATGTTGCACCCGAGTACCAGGGGACGAAAACTGAGACACATTTGAACACGTTTCCCGATCACACGGTGGATCATACTCTGGGTTCCACATGCATGTTTTAGCTGAAGGAAGAATCCCTTCTGTCTGGAGAGATGACACCCATGGAATGGCCCATGCAATATGACTTCAAAGGGTCTGCATTTGCTCACCGAACCTCACCAATCCTATCACTGTTGCGTTTATGCTGCTGTACACACGCTTCATTCTCTTTCGGAGACATATCCATCCATAGGTTTTAAGATTCTTACTAGTCAGGTATACTCTTAGGCGTTTAATATGGGGTGTTGAGTCCATTTCGTTGAGCAAGGGGTAGCTCTTGTCTATTACATATTTGGCTTATGGAACGGTATCTGTGCTCATTTCAATCTCTGGTTTTATGGAGCACCCCAACTCACCTTTCCCCTTAAGCAAGCATAAGTTGGTTTTCTAAATTTGAGACCCTGTTCTGTTTTGTAATTCAGTTCCTGTGTAGCCAAGTTTACATTCCGTGTATTAGTGATATCTTATGATGTTTCTTTTTCTGTGTGACTTATTTCAGTTAGAATCATCGTACCTGAATCCACTCATTATGCTGCTACGGGCCTGATGACATAGTTTTCATTGCTGAGCGATATTGCATTCTAAGTAACTACCACAACATCTTTATCCATTTTTCGCATTCTGCGATATTGAACTTGTGCCGTAAATTAGGTTCTAGTAAACAGAGCCGTCCCAAACTTTGGGGTGGCTGTGTCTTTTTGATTGTAATTTCCCTAAGCTATAGGACCATAAGTGGAAGTGCCCTAGGCTCTGTTGCTTTGTTTTTTAGATGTTTCAGGAAACACCATACACTTCTCCAGAGTGGCGGGTGGCAATTTACATCCCGCCCATCAGCATAACAAGGCCCCCAGTTCTACATGGACTGTTCTGCCTTTCTGGATTTTACACTTTTTTCAGATGGCCCTTTTGACCGGGGGGAAGTGAGACTTCATTGTAGTGCAGATTTCCTTTGCAAGCTTGCTTGGTTGGCCAAAAAGGGCGTATGCGTTTTTTCCTGAATATATTCAGGAAAAAACGCATACGCCCTTTTTGGCCAAGTGCATCACTGTGGACGTTCTGCCTCTTTTCCTATGCTTAAAATGCAATTCCAGTCTACCTCCTGAAATCAGTTTCCTGCAATTCTGCCCCGCTTTCAAGTCCTCTTGGCAGCCTGACTTCAAAATATTTTTGGACGATAGATGTCATTTATAACTCTGCAGGTTTGTGAATTACAGTGCCCCTGAGCTCCTTTCTTCAACTCGCTTTCTTGTGAGCTGGCCGCAACACGGCAGGATTGCTTCAGGCCCTAACCTGGTTCCGGCACGGCACGCTGAGCCTTTGGTTAATTCCTCTTCCTGGTGGGAAATGAGAGTTAAATTTGCCCGTCCAGACACCTCCAGCTAGTCTCTCATTGGTTCTCCCTATTCCTGTTCATCTTCCGCAGAAATTGCAAACTGGCCCAAACAGGAGGTTCAAGGCACTGACTCTCCAAGTGGGGAGAGTGTTAGTAAAGCGTCTGGAATGTTGCACCCGAGTACCAGGGGATGAAAACTGAGACACATTTGAACACGTTTCCCGATCACACGGTGGATCATACTCTGGGTTCCACATGCATGTTTTAGCTGAAGGAAGAATCCCTTCAACCTGGAGAGTTGAGACCCATGGAATGGCTACCATGCAATATGACTTCAAAGGGTCTGCATTTGCTCACCGAACCTCACCAATCCTATCACTGCTGCGTTTATGCCGCTGTACACACGCTTGATTCTCTTTTGGAGACATAGCAATCCATAGGTTTTAAGATTCCTACTAGTCAGGTATACTCTTAGGCGTTTAATATGGGGTGTTGAGTCCATTTCGTTGAGCAAGGAGTAGCTCTTGTCTATTACATATTTGGCTTATGGAACGGTATCTGTGCTCATTTCAATCTCTGGTTTTATGGAGCACCCTAACTCACCTTTCCCCTTAAGAAAGCATAAGTTGGTTTTCTCAATTTGAGACCGTGTTCTGTTTTGTAATTCAGTTCCTGTGTAGCCAAGTTTACATTCCGTGTATTAGTGATATCTTATGATGTTTCTTTTTCTGTGTGACTTATTTCAGTTAGAATCATCGTACCTGAATCCACTCATTATGCTGCTACGGGCCTGATGACATAGATTTCATTGCTGAGCGATATTGCATTCTACGTAACTACCACAACTTCTTTATCCATTTTTCGCATTCTGCGATATTGAACTTGTGCCGTAAATTAGGTTCTAGTAAACAGAGCCGTCCCAAACTTTGGGGTGGCTGTGTCTTTTTGATTGTAATTTCCCTAAGCTATAGGACCATAAGTGGAAGTGCCCTAGGCTCTGTTGCTTTGTTTTTTAGATGTTTCAGGAAACACCATACACTTCTCCAGAGTGGCGGGTGGCAATTTACATCCCGCCCATCAGCATAACAAGGCCCCCAGTTCTCCATGGACTGTTCTGCCTTTCTGGATTTTACACTTTTTTCAGATGGCCCTTTTGACCGGGGGGAAGTGAGACTTCATTGTAGTGCAGATTTCCTTTGCAAGCTTGCTTGGTTGGCCAAAAAGGGCGTATGCGTTTTTTCCTGAATATATTCAGGAAAAAACGCATACGCCCTTTTTGGCCAAGTGCATCACTGTGGACGTTCTGCCTCTTTTCCTATGCTTAAAATGCAATTCCAGTCTACCTCCTGAAATCAGTTTCCTGCAATTCTGCCCCGCTTTCAAGTCCTCTTGGCAGCCTGACTTCAAAATATTTTTGGACGATAGCTGTCATTTATGACTCTGCAGGTTTGTGAATTACAGTGCCCCTGAGCTCCTTTCTTCAACTCGCTTTCTTGTAAGCTGGCCGTAACACGGCAGGATTGCTTCAGGCCCTAATCTGGTTCCGGCATGGCACGCTGAGCCTTTGGTTAATTCCTCTTCCTGGTGGGAAATGAGAGTTAAATTTGCCCGTCCAGACACCTCCAGCTAGTCTCTCATTGGTTCTCCCTATTCCTGTTCATCTTCCGCAGAAATTGCAAACTGGGCCAAACAGGAGGTTCAAGGCACTGACTCTCCAAGTGGGGAGAGTGTTAGTAAAGCGTCTGGAATGTTGCACCCGAGTACCAGGGGATGAAAACTGAGACACATTTGAACACGTTTCCCAATCACACGGTGGATCATACTCTGGGTTCCACATGCATGTTTTAGCTGAAGGAAGAATCCCTTCAACGTGGAGAGTTGAGACCCATGGAATGGCTACCATGCAATATGACTTCAAAGGGTCTGCATTTGCTCACCGAACCTCACCAATCCTATCACTGCTGCGTTTATGCCGCTGTACACACGCTTGATTCTCTTTTGGAGACATAGCAATCCATAGGTTTTAAGATTCCTACTAGTCAGGTATACTCTTAGGCGTTTAATATGGGGTGTTGAGTCCATTTCGTTGAGCAAGGAGTAGCTCTTGTCTATTACATATTTGGCTTATGGAACGGTATCTGTGCTCATTTCAATCTCTGGTTTTATGGAGCACCCTAACTCACCTTTCCCCTTAAGAAAGCATAAGTTGGTTTTCTCAATTTGAGACCGTGTTCTGTTTTGTACTTCAGTTCCTGTGTAGCCAAGTTTACATTCCGTGTATTAGTGATATCTTATGATGTTTCTTTTTCTGTGTGACTTATTTCAGTTAGAATCATCGTACCTGAATCCACTCATTATGCTGCTACGGGCCTGATGACATAGATTTCATTGCTGAGCGATATTGCATTCTACGTAACTACCACAACTTCTTTATCCTTTTTTCGCATTCTGCGATATTGAACTTGTGCCGTAAATTAGGTTCTAGTAAACAGAGCCGTCCCAAACTTTGGGGTGGCTGTGTCTTTTTGATTGTAATTTCCCTAAGCTATAGGACCATAAGTGGAAGTGCCCTAGGCTCTGTTGCTTTGTTTTTTAGATTTTTCAGGAAACACCATACACTTCTCCAGAGTGGCGGGTGGCAATTTACATCCCGCCCATCAGCATAACAAGGCCCCCAGTTCTCCACGGACTGTTCTGCCTTTCTGGATTTTACACTTTTTTCAGATGGCCCTTTTGACCGGGGGGAAGTGAGACTTCATTGTAGTGCAGATTTCCTTTGCAAGCTTGCTTGGTTGGCCAAAAAGGGCGTATGCGTTTTTTCCTGAATATATTCAGGAAAACATGCATACGCCCTTTTTGGCCAAGTGCATCACTGTGGACGTTCTGCCTCTTTTCCTATGCTTAAAATGCAATTCCAGTCTACCTCCTGAAATCAGTTTCCTGCAATTCTGCCCCGCTTTCAAGTCCTCTTGGCAGCCTGACTTCAAAATATTTTTGGACGATAGCTGTCATTTATAACTCTGCAGGTTTGTGAATTACAGTGCCCCTGAGCTCCTTTCTTCAACTCGCTTTCTTGTAAGCTGGCCGTAACACGGCAGGATTGCTTCAGGCCCTAATCTGGTTCCGGCATGGCACGCTGAGCCTTTGGTTAATTCCTCTTCCTGGTGGGAAATGAAAGTTAAATTTGCCCGTCCAGACACCTCCAGCTAGTCTCTCATTGGTTCTCCCTATTCCTGTTCATCTTCCGCAGAAATTGCAAACTGGGCCAAACAGGAGGTTCAAGGCACTGACTCTCCAAGTGGGGAGAGTGTTAGTAAAGCGTCTGGAATGTTGCACCCGAGTACCAGGGGACGAAAACTGAGACACATTTGAACACGTTTCCCGATCACACGGTGGATCATACTCTGGGTTCCACATGCATGTTTTAGCTGAAGGAAGAATCCCTTCAACCTGGAGAGTTGACACCCATGGAATGGCTACCATGCAATATGACTTCAAAGGGTCTGCATTTGCTCACCGAACCTCACCAATCCTATCACTGTTGCGTTTATGCTGCTGTACACACGCTTTATTCTCTTTCGGAGACATATCCATCCATAGGTTTTAAGATTCTTACTAGTCAGGTATACTCTTAGGCTTTTAATATGGGGTGTTGAGTCCATTTCGTTGAGCAAGGGGTAGCTCTTGTCTATTACATATTTGGATTATGGAACGGTATCTGTGCTCATTTCAATCTCTGGTTTTATGGAGCACCCCAACTCACCTTTCCCCTTAAGCAAGCATAAGTTGGTTTTCTAAATTTGAGACCCTGTTCTGTTTTGTAATTCAGTTCCTGTGTAGCCAAGTTTACATTCCGTGTATTCGTGATATCTTATGATGTTTCTTTTTCTGTGTGACTTATTTCAGTTAGAATCATCGTACCTGAATCCACTCATTATGCTGCTACGGGCCTGATGACATAGATTTCATTGCTGAGCGATATTGCATTCTACGTAACTACCACAACTTCTTTATCCATTTTTCGCATTCTGCGATATTGAACTTGTGCCGTAAATTAGGTTCTAGTAAACAGAGCCGTCCCAAACTTTGGGGTGGCTGTGTCTTTTTGATTGTAATTTCCCTAAGCTATAGGACCATAAGTGGAAGTGCCCTAGGCTCTGTTGCTTTGTTTTTTAGATGTTTCAGGAAACACCATACACTTCTCCAGAGTGGCGGGTGGCAATTTACATCCCGCCCATCAGCATAACAAGGCCCCCAGTTCTCCATGGACTGTTCTCCCTTTCTCGATTTTACACTTTTTTCAGATGGCCCTTTTGACCGGGGGGAAGTGAGACTTCATTGTAGTGCAGATTTCCTTTGCAAGCTTGCTTGGTTGGCAAAAAGGGCATATGCGTTTTTTCCTGAATATATTCAGGAAAAAACGCATACGCCCTTTTTGGCCAAGTGCATCACTGTGGACGTTCTGCCTCTTTTCCTATGCTTAAAATGCAATTCCAGTCTACCTCCTGAAATCGGTTTCCTGCAATTCTGCCCCGCTTTCAAGTCCTCTTGGCAGCCTGACTTCAAAATATTTTTGGACGATAGATGTCATTTATAACTCTGCAGGTTTGTGAATTACAGTGCCCCTGAGCTGCTTTCTTCAACTCGCTTTCTTGTGAGCTGGCCGCAACACGGCAGGATTGCTTCAGGCCCTAATCTGGTTCCGGCACGGCACGCTGAGCCTTTGGTTAATTCCTCTTCCTGGTGGGAAATGAGAGTTAAATTTGCCCGTCCAGACACCTCCAGCTAGTCTCTCATTGGTTCTCCCTATTCCTGTTCATCTTCCGCAGAAATTGCAAACTGGGCCAAACAGGAGGTTCAAGGCACTGACTCTCCAAGTGGGGAGAGTGTTAGTAAAGCGTCTGGAATGTTGCACCCGAGTACCAGGGGATGAAAACTGAGACACATTTGAACACGTTTCCCGATCACACGGTGGATCATACTCTGGGTTCCACATGCATGTTTTAGCTGAAGGAAGAATCCCTTCAACCTGGAGAGTTGAGACCCATGGAATGGCTACCATGCAATATGACTTCAAAGGGTCTGCATTTGCTCACCGAACCTCACCAATCCTATCACTGCTGCGTTTATGCCGCTGTACACACGCTTGATTCTCTTTTGGAGACATAGCAATCCATATGTTTTAAGATTCCTACTAGTCAGGTATACTCTTAGGCGTTTAATATGGGGTGTTGAGTCCATTTCGTTGAGCAAGGAGTAGCTCTTGTCTATTACATATTTGGCTTATGGAACGGTATCTGTGCTCATTTCAATCTCTGGTTTTATGGAGCACCCTAACTCAACTTTCCCCTTAAGAAAGCATAAGTTGGTTTTCTCAATTTGAGACCGTGTTCTGTTTTGTAATTCAGTTCCTGTGTAGCCAAGTTTACATTCCGTGTATTAGTGATATCTTATGATGTTTCTTTTTCTGTGTGACTTATTTCAGTTAGAATCATCGTACCTGAATCCACTCATTATGCTGCTACGGGCCTGATGACATAGATTTCATTGCTGAGCGATATTGCATTCTTCGTAACTACCACAACTTCTTTATCCATTTTTCGCATTCTGCGATATTGAACTTGTGCCGTAAATTAGGTTCTAGTAAACAGAGCCATCCCAAACTTTGGGGTGGCTGTGTCTTTTTGATTGTAATTTCCCTAAGCTATAGGACCATAAGTGGAAGTGCCCTAGGCTCTGTTGCTTTGTTTTTTAGATGTTTCAGGAAACACCATACACTTCTCCAGAGTGGCGGGTGGCAATTTACATCCCGCCCATCAGCATAACAAGGCCCCCAGTTCTCCATGGACTGTTCTGCCTTTCTGGATTTTACACTTTTTTCAGATGGCCCTTTTGACCGGGAGGAAGGGAGACTTCATTGTAGTGCAGATTTCCTTTGCAAGCTTGCTTGGTTGGCCAAAAAGGGCATATCCGTTTTTTCCTGAATATATTCAGGAAAAAACGCATATGCCCTTTTTGGCCAAGTGCATCACTGGGGACGTTCTGCCTCTTTTCCTATGCTTAAAATGCAATTCCAGTCTACCTCCTGAAATCGGTTTCCTGCAATTCTGCCCCGCTTTCAAGTCCTCTTGGCAGCCTGACTTCAAAATATTTTTGGACGATAGCTGTCATTTATAACTCTGCAGGTTTGTGAATTACAGTGCCCCTGAGCTCCTTTCTTCAACTCGCTTTCTTGTAAGCTGGCCGTAACACGGCAGGATTGCTTCAGGCCCTAATCTGGTTCTGGCACGGCACGCTGAGCCTTTGGTTAATTCCTCTTCCTGGTGGGAAATGAGAGTTAAATTTGCCCGTCCAGACACCTCCAGCTAGTCTCTCATTGGTTCTCCCTATTCCTGTTCATCTTCCGCAGAAATTGCAAACTGGGCCAAACAGGAGGTTCAAGGCACTGACTCTCCAAGTGGGGAGAGTGTTAGTAAAGCGTCTGGAATGTTGCACCCGAGTACCAGGGGACGAAAACTGAGACACATTTGAACACGTTTCCCGATCACACGGTGGATCATACTCTGGGTTCCACATGCATGTTTTAGCTGAAGGAAGAATCCCTTCAACCAGGAGAGTTGAGACCCATGGAATGGCTATCATGCAATATGACTTCAAAGGGTCTGCATTTGCTCACCGAACCTCACCAATCCTATCACTGTTGCGTTTATGCTGCTGTACACACGCTTCATTCTCTTTCAGAGACATATCCATCCATAGGTTTTAAGATTCTTACTAGTCAGGTATACTCTTAGGCGTTTAATATGGGGTGTTGAGTCCATTTCGTTGAGCAAGGAGTAGCTCTTGTCTATTACATATTTGGATTATGGAACGGTATCTGTGCTCATTTCAATCTCTGGTTTTATGGAGCACCCCAACTCACCTTTCCCCTTAAGCAAGCGTAAGTTGGTTTTCTAAATTTGAGACCGTGTTCTGTTTTGTAATTCAGTTCCTGTGTAGCCAAGTTTACATTCCGTGTATTAGTGATATCTTATAATGTTTCTTTTTCTGTGTGACTTATTTCAGTTAGAATCATCGTACCTGAATCCACTCATTATGCTGCTACGGGCCTGATGACATAGATTTCATTGCTGAGCGATATTGCATTCTACGTAACTACCACATCTTCTTTATCCATTTTTCGCATTCTGCGATATTGAACTTGTGCCGTAAATTAGGTTCTAGTAAACAGAGCCGTCCCAAACTTTGGGGTGGCTGTGTCTTTTTGATTGTAATTTCCCTAAGCTATAGGACCATAAGTGGAAGTGCCCTAGGCTCTGTTGCTTTGTTTTTTAGATGTTTCAGGAAACACCATACACTTCTCCAGAGTGGCGGATGGCAATTTACATCCCGCCCATCAGCATAACAAGGCCCCCAGTTCTCCATGGACTGTTCTGCCTTTCTGGATTTTACACTTTTTTCCGATGGCCCTTTTGACCGGGGGGAAGTGAGACTTCATTGTAGTGCAGATTTCCTTTGCAAGCTTGCTTGGTTGGCCAAAAAGGGCGTATGCGTTTTTTCCTGAATATATTCAGGAAAAAACGCATATGCCCTTTTTGGCCAAGTGCATCACTGTGGACGTTCTGCCTCTTTTCCTATGCTTAAAATGCAATTCCAGTCTACCTCCTGAAATCAGTTTCCTGCAATTCTGCCCCGCTTTCAAGTCCTCTTGGCAGCCTGACTTCAAAATGTTTTTGGACGATAGCTGTCATTTATAACTCTGCAGGTTTGTGAATTACAGTGCCCCTGAGCTCCTTTCTTCAACTCGCTTTCTTGTGAGCTGGCCGCAACACCGCAGGATTGCTTCAGGGCCTAATCTGGTTCCGACACGGCACGCTGAGCCTTTGGTTAATTCCCCTTCCTGGTGGGAAATGAGAGTTAAATTTGCCCGTCCAGACACCTCCAGCTAGTCTCTCATTGGTTCTCCCTATTCCTGTTCATCTTCCGCAGAAATTGCAAACTGGGCCAAACAGGAGGTTCAAGGCACTGACTCTCCAAGTGGGGAGAGTGTTAGTAAGGCGTCTGGAATGTTGCACCCGAGTACCAGGGGATGAAAACTGAGACACATTTGAACACGTTTCCCGATCACACGGTGGATCATACTCTGGGTTCCACATGCATGTTTTAGCTGAAGGAAGAATCCCTTCAACCTGGAGAGTTGAGACCCATGGAATGGCTACCATGCAATATGACTTCAAAGGGTCTGCATTTGCTCACCGAACATCACCAATCCTATCACTGCTGCGTTTATGCCGCTGTACACACGCTTGATTCCCTTTTGGAGACATAGCAATCCATAGGTTTTAAGATTCCTATTGTAAGGTATACTCTTAGGCATTTAATATGGGGTGTTGAGTCCATTTCGTTGAACAAGGAGTAGCTCTTGTGTATTACATATTTGCCTTATGGAATGGTATCTGTGCTCATTTAAATCTCTGGTTTTATGGAGCACCCCAACTCACCTTTCCCCTTAAGCAAGCATAAGTTGGTTTTCTAAATTTGAGACCCTGTTCTGTTTTGTAATTCAGTTCCTGTGTAGCCAAGTTTACATTCCGTGTATTAGTGATATCTTATGATGTTTCTTTTTCTGTGTGACTTATTTCAGTTAGAATCATCGTACCTGAATCCACTCATTATGCTGCTACGGGCCTGATGACATAGATTTCATTGCTGAACGATATTGCATTCTACGTAACTACCACAACTTCTTTATCCATTTTTCGCATTCTGCGATATTGAACTTGTGCCGTAAATTAGGTTCTAGTAAACAGAGCCGTCCCAAACTTTGGGGTGGCTGTGTCTTTTTGATTGTAATTTCCCTAAGCTATAGGACCATAAGTGGAAGTGCCCTAGGCTCTGTTGCTTTGTTTTTTAGATGTTTCAGGAAACACCATACACTTCTCCAGAGTGGCGGGTGGCAATTTACATCCCGCCCATCAGCATAACAAGGCCCCCAGTTCTCCATGGACTGTTCTGCCTTTCTGGATTTTACACTTTTTTCAGATGGCCCTTTTGACCGGGGGGAAGTGAGACTTCATTGTAGTGCAGATTTCCTTTGCAAGCTTGCTTGGTTGGCCAAAAAGGGCGTATGCGTTTTTTCCTGAATATATTCAGGAAAAAACGCATACGCCCTTTTTGGCCAAGTGCATCACTGTGGACGTTCTGCCTCTTTTCCTATGCTTAAAATGCAATTCCAGTCTACCTCCTGAAATCAGTTTCCTGCAATTCTGCCCTGCTTTCAAGTCCTCTTGGCAGCCTGACTTCAAAATATTTTTGGACGATAGATGTCATTTATAACTCTGCAGGTTTGTGAATTACAGTGCCCCTGAGCTGCTTTCTTCAACTCGCTTTCTTGTGAGCTGGCCGCAACACGGCAGGATTGCTTCAGGCCCTAATCTGGTTCCGGCACGGCACGCTGAGCCTTTGGTTAATTCCTCTTCCTGGTGGGAAATGAGAGTTAAATTTGCCCGTCCAGACACCTCCAGCTAGTCTCTCATTGGTTCTCCCTATTCCTGTTCATCTTCCGCAGAAATTGCAAACTGGGCCAAACAGGAGGTTCAAGGCACTGACTCTCCAAGTGGGGAGAGTGTTAGTAAAGCGTCTGGAATGTTGCACCCGAGTACCAGGGGATGAAAACTGAGACACATTTGAACACGTTTCCCGATCACACGGTGGATCATACTCTGGGTTCCACATGCATGTTTTAGCTGAAGGAAGAATCCCTTCAACCTGGAGAGTTGAGACCCATGGAATGGCTACCATGCAATATGACTTCAAAGGGTCTGCATTTGCTCACCGAACCTCACCAATCCTATCACTGCTGCGTTTATGCCGCTGTACACACGCTTGATTCTCTTTTGGAGACATAGCAATCCATAGGTTTTAAGATTCCTACTAGTCAGGTATACTCTTAGGCGTTTAATATGGGGTGTTGAGTCCATTTCGTTGAGCAAGGAGTAGCTCTTGTCTATTACATATTTGGCTTATGGAACGGTATCTGTGCTCATTTCAATCTCTGGTTTTATGGAGCACCCCAACTCACCTTTCCCCTTAAGCAAGCATAAGTTGGTTTTCTAAATTTGAGACCGTGTTCTGTTTTGTAATTCAGTTCCTGTGTAGCCAAGTTTACATTCCGTGTATTAGTGATATCTTATAATGTTTCTTTTTCTGTGTGACTTATTTCAGTTAGAATCATCGTACCTGAATCCACTCATTATGCTGCTACGGGTCTGATGACATAGCTTTCATTGCTGAGCGATATTGCATTGTACGTAAGTACCACAACTTCTTTATCCATTTTTCGCATTCTGCGATATTGAACTTGTGCCGTAAATTAGGTTCTAGTAAACAGAGCCGTCCCAAACTTTGGGGTGGCTGTGTCTTTTTGATTGTAATTTCCCTAAGCTATAGGACCATAAGTGGAAGTGCCCTAGGCTCTGTTGCTTTGTTTTTTAGATGTTTCAGGAAACACCATACACTTCTCCAGAGTGGCGGGTGGCAATTTACATCCCGCCCATCAGCATAACAAGGCCCCCAGTTCTCCATGGACGGTCCTGCCTTTCTGGATTTTACACTTTTTTCAGATGGCCCTTTTGACCAGGGGGAAGTGAGACTTCATTGTAGTGCAGATATCCTTTGCAAGCTTGCTTGGTTGGCCAAAAAGGGCGTATGCGTTTTTTCCTGAATATATTCAGGAGAAAACGCATACGACCCTTTTGGCCAAGTGCATCACTGTGGACGTTCTGCCGCTTTTCTTATGCTTAAAATGCAATTCCACTCTACCTCCTGAAATCAGTTTCCTGCAATTCTGCCCCGCTTTCAAGTCCTCTTGGCAGCCTGACTTCAAAATATTGTTGGACGTTAGCTGTCATTTATAACTCTGCAGGTTTGTGAATTACAGTGCCCCTGAGCTCCTTTCTTCAACTCGCTTTCTTTTGAGCTGGCCGCAACACCGTAGGATTGCTTCAGGCCCTAATCTGGTTCCAGCACGGCACGCTGAGCCTTTGGTTAATTCCCCTTCCTGGTGGGAAATGAGAGTTAAATTTGCCCGTCCAGACACCTCCAACTAGTCTCTCATTGGTTCTCCCTATTCCTGTTCATCTTCTGCAGAAATTGCAAACTGGGCCAAACAGGAGGTTCAAGGCACTGACTGTCCAAGTGGGGAGAGTGTTAGTAAAGCGTCTGGAATGTTGCACCCGAGTACCAGGGGATGAAAACTGAGACACATTTGAACACGTTTCCTGATCACACGGTGGATCATACTCTGGGTTCCACATGCATGTTTTAGCTGAAGGAAGAATCCCTTCAAACTGGAGGGTTGAGACCCATGGAATGGCTACCACGCAATATGACTTCAAAGGGTCTGCATTTGCTCACTGAACCTCACCAATCCTATCACTGCTGCGTTTATGCCGCTGTACACACGCTTGATTCTCTTTTGGAGACATAGCAATCCATAGGTTTTAAGATTCCTACTAGTCAGGTATACTCTTAGGCATTTAATATGGGGTGTTGAGTCCATTTCGTTGAACAAGGAGTAGCTCTTGTCTATTACATATTTGGCTTATGGAACGGTATCTGTGCTCATTTCAATCTCTGGTTTTATGCAGCACCCCAACTCACCTTTCCCCTTAAGCAAGCATAAGTTGGTTTTCTAAATTTGAGACCCTGTTCTGTTTTGTAATTCAGTTCCTGTGTAGCCAAGTTTACATTCCGTGTATTCGTGATATCTTATGATGTTTCTTTTTCTGTGTGACTTATTTCAGTTAGAATCATCGTACCTGAATCCACTCATTATGCAGCTACGGGCCTGATGACATAGATTTCATTGCTGAGCGATATTGCATTGTACGTAAGTACCACAACTTCTTTATCCATTTTTCACATTCTGCGATATTGAACTTGTGCCGTAAATTAGGTTCTAGTAAACAGAGCCGTCCCAAACTTTGGGGTGGCTGTGTCTTTTTGATTGTAATTTCCCTAAGCTATAGGACCATAAGTGGAAGTGCCCTAGGCTCTGTTGCTTTGTTTTTTATGTTTCAGGAAACACCATACATTTCTCCAGAGTGGCGGGTGGCAATTTACATCCCGCCCATCAGCACAACAAGGCCCCCAGTTCTCGATGGACTGTCCTGCCTTTCTGGATTTTACACTTTTTTCAGATGGCCCTTTTGACCGGGGGGAAGTGAGACTTCATTGTAGTGCAGATTTCCTTTGCAAGCTTGCTTGGTTGGCCAAAAAGGGCGTATGCGTTTTTTCCTGAATATATTCAGGAAAAAACGCATATGCCCTTTTTGGCCAAGTGCATCACTGTGGACGTTCTGCCTCTTTTCCTATGCTTAAAATGCAATTCCAGTCTACCTCCTGAAATCATTTTCCTGCAATTCTGCCCCGCTTTCAAGTCCTCTTGGCAGCCTGACTTCAAAATGTTTTTGTACGATAGCTGTCATTTATAACTCTGCAGGCTTGTGAATTACAGTGCCCCTGAGCTCCTTTCTTCAACTCGCTTTCTTGTGAGCTGGCCGCAACACCGCAGGATTGCTTCAGGGCCTAATCTGGTTCCGACACGGCACGCTGAGCCTTTGGTTAATTCCCCTTCCTGGTGGGAAATGAGAGTTAAATTTGCCCGTCCAGACACCTCCAGCTAGTCTCTCATTGGTTCTCCCTATTCCTGTTCATCTTCCGCAGAAATTGCAAACTGGGCCAAACAGGAGGTTCAAGGCACTGACTCTCCAAGTGGGGAGAGTGTTAGTAAGGCGTCTGGAATGTTGCACCCGAGTACCAGGGGATGAAAACTGAGACACATTTGAACACGTTTCCCGATCACACGGTGGATCATACTCTGGGTTCCACATGCATGTTTTAGCTGAAGGAAGAATCCCTTCAACCTGGAGAGTTGAGACCCATGGAATGGCTACCATGCAATATGACTTCAAAGGGTCTGCATTTGCTCACCGAACATCACCAATCCTATCACTGCTGCGTTTATGCCGCTGTACACACGCTTGATTCCCTTTTGGAGACATAGCAATCCATAGGTTTTAAGATTCCTATTGTAAGGTATACTCTTAGGCATTTAATATGGGGTGTTGAGTCCATTTCGTTGAACAAGGAGTAGCTCTTGTGTATTACATATTTGCCTTATGGAATGGTATCTGTGCTCATTTAAATCTCTGGTTTTATGGAGCACCCCAACTCACCTTTCCCCTTAAGCAAGCATAAGTTGGTTTTCTAAATTTGAGACCCTGTTCTGTTTTGTAATTCAGTTCCTGTGTAGCCAAGTTTACATTCCGTGTATTAGTGATATCTTATGATGTTTCTTTTTCTGTGTGACTTATTTCAGTTAGAATCATCGTACCTGAATCCACTCATTATGCTGCTACGGGCCTGATGACATAGATTTCATTGCTGAGCGATATTGCATTCTACGTAACTACCACAACTTCTTTATCCATTTTTCGCATTCTGCGATATTGAACTTGTGCCGTAAATTAGGTTCTAGTAAACAGAGCCGTCCCAAACTTTGGGGTGGCTGTGTCTTTTTGATTGTAATTTCCCTAAGCTATAGGACCATAAGTGGAAGTGCCCTAGGCTCTGTTGCTTTGTTTTTTAGATGTTTCAGGAAACACCATACACTTCTCCAGAGTGGCGGGTGGCAATTTACATCCCGCCCATCAGCATAACAAGGCCCCCAGTTCTCCATGGACTGTTCTGCCTTTCTGGATTTTACACTTTTTTCAGATGGCCCTTTTGACCGGGGGGAAGTGAGACTTCATTGTAGTGCAGATTTCCTTTGCAAGCTTGCTTGGTTGGCCAAAAAGGGCGTATGCGTTTTTTCCTGAATATATTCAGGAAAAAACGCATACGCCCTTTTTGGCCAAGTGCATCACTGTGGACGTTCTGCCTCTTTTCCTATGCTTAAAATGCAATTCCAGTCTACCTCCTGAAATCAGTTTCCTGCAATTCTGCCCTGCTTTCAAGTCCTCTTGGCAGCCTGACTTCAAAATATTTTTGGACGATAGATGTCATTTATAACTCTGCAGGTTTGTGAATTACAGTGCCCCTGAGCTGCTTTCTTCAACTCGCTTTCTTGTGAGCTGGCCGCAACACGGCAGGATTGCTTCAGGCCCTAATCTGGTTCCGGCACGGCACGCTGAGCCTTTGGTTAATTCCTCTTCCTGGTGGGAAATGAGAGTTAAATTTGCCCGTCCAGACACCTCCAGCTAGTCTCTCATTGGTTCTCCCTATTCCTGTTCATCTTCCGCAGAAATTGCAAACTGGGCCAAACAGGAGGTTCAAGGCACTGACTCTCCAAGTGGGGAGAGTGTTAGTAAAGCGTCTGGAATGTTGCACCCGAGTACCAGGGGATGAAAACTGAGACACATTTGAACACGTTTCCCGATCACACGGTGGATCATACTCTGGGTTCCACATGCATGTTTTAGCTGAAGGAAGAATCCCTTCAACCTGGAGAGTTGAGACCCATGGAATGGCTACCATGCAATATGACTTCAAAGGGTCTGCATTTGCTCACCGAACCTCACCAATCCTATCACTGCTGCGTTTATGCCGCTGTACACACGCTTGATTCTCTTTTGGAGACATAGCAATCCATAGGTTTTAAGATTCCTACTAGTCAGGTATACTCTTAGGCGTTTAATATGGGGTGTTGAGTCCATTTCGTTGAGCAAGGAGTAGCTCTTGTCTATTACATATTTGGCTTATGGAACGGTATCTGTGCTCATTTCAATCTCTGGTTTTATGGAGCACCCCAACTCACCTTTCCCCTTAAGCAAGCATAAGTTGGTTTTCTAAATTTGAGACCGTGTTCTGTTTTGTAATTCAGTTCCTGTGTAGCCAAGTTTACATTCCGTGTATTAGTGATATCTTATAATGTTTCTTTTTCTGTGTGACTTATTTCAGTTAGAATCATCGTACCTGAATCCACTCATTATGCTGCTACGGGTCTGATGACATAGCTTTCATTGCTGAGCGATATTGCATTGTACGTAAGTACCACAACTTCTTTATCCATTTTTCGCATTCTGCGATATTGAACTTGTGCCGTAAATTAGGTTCTAGTAAACAGAGCCGTCCCAAACTTTGGGGTGGCTGTGTCTTTTTGATTGTAATTTCCCTAAGCTATAGGACCATAAGTGGAAGTGCCCTAGGCTCTGTTGCTTTGTTTTTTAGATTTTTCAGGAAACACCATACACTTCTCCAGAGTGGCGGGTGGCAATTTACATCCCGCCCATCAGCATAACAAGGCCCCCAGTTCTCCATGGACGGTCCTGCCTTTCTGGATTTTACACTTTTTTCAGATGGCCCTTTTGACCAGGGGGAAGTGAGACTTCATTGTAGTGCAGATATCCTTTGCAAGCTTGCTTGGTTGGCCAAAAAGGACGTATGCGTTTTTTCCTGAATATATTCAGGAGAAAACGCATACGACCCTTTTGGCCAAGTGCATCACTGTGGACGTTCTGCCGCTTTTCCTATGCTTAAAATGCAATTCCACTCTACCTCCTGAAATCAGTTTCCTGCAATTCTGCCCCGCTTTCAAGTCCTCTTGGCAGCCTGACTTCAAAATATTGTTGGACGATAGCTGTCATTTATAACTCTGCAGGTTTGTGAATTACAGTGCCCCTGAGCTCCTTTCTTCAACTCGCTTTCTTTTGAGCTGGCCGCAACACCGTAGGATTGCTTCAGGCCCTAATCTGGTTCCAGCACGGCACGCTGAGCCTTTGGTTAATTCCCCTTCCTGGTGGGAAATGAGAGTTAAATTTGCCCGTCCAGACACCTCCAGCTAGTCTCTCATTGGTTCTCCCTATTCCTCTTCATCTTCTGCAGAAATTGCAAACTGGGCCAAACAGGAGGTTCAAGGCACTGACTGTCCAAGTGGGGAGAGTGTTAGTAAAGCGTCTGGAATGTTGCACCCGAGTACCAGGGGATGAAAACTGAGACACATTTGAACACGTTTCCCGATCACACGGTGGATCATACTCTGGGTTCCACATGCATGTTTTAGCTGAAGGAAGAATCCCTTCAAACTGGAGGGTTGAGACCCATGGAATGGCTACCACGCAATATGACTTCAAAGGGTCTGCATTTGCTCACTGAACCTCACCAATCCTATCACTGCTGCGTTTATGCCGCTGTACACACGCTTGATTCTCTTTTGGAGACATAGCAATCCATAGGTTTTAAGATTCCTTCTAGTCAGGTATACTCTTAGGCATTTAATATGGGGTGTTGAGTCCATTTCGTTGAACAAGGAGTAGCTCTTGTCTATTACATATTTGGCTTATGGAACGGTATCTGTGCTCATTTCAATCTCTGGTTTTATGCAGCACCCCAACTCACCTTTCCCCTTAAGCAAGCATAAGTTGGTTTTCTAAATTTGAGACCCTGTTCTGTTTTGTAATTCAGTTCCTGTGTAGCCAAGTTTACATTCCGTGTATTCGTGATATCTTATGATGTTTCTTTTTCTGTGTGACTTATTTCAGTTAGAATCATCGTACCTGAATCCACTCATTATGCAGCTACGGGCCTGATGACATAGATTTCATTGCTGAGCGATATTGCATTGTACGTAAGTACCACAACTTCTTTATCCATTTTTCACATTCTGCGATATTGAACTTGTGCCGTAAATTAGGTTCTAGTAAACAGAGCCGTCCCAAACTTTGGGGTGGCTGTGTCTTTTTGATTGTAATTTCCCTAAGCTATAGGACCATAAGTGGAAGTGCCCTAGGCTCTGTTGCTTTGTTTTTTATGTTTCAGGAAACACCATACATTTCTCCAGAGTGGCGGGTGGCAATTTACATCCCGCCCATCAGCACAACAAGGCCCCCAGTTCTCGATGGACTGTCCTGCCTTTCTGGATTTTACACTTTTTTCAGATGGCCCTTTTGACCGGGGGGAAGTGAGACTTCATTGTAGTGCAGATTTCCTTTGCAAGCTTGCTTGGTTGGCCAAAAAGGGCGTATGCGTTTTTTCCTGAATATATTCAGGAAAAAATGCATACGCCCTTTTTGGCCAAGTGCATCATTGTGTATGTTCTGCGTCTTTTCCTATGCTTTAAATGCAATTCCAGTCTACCTCCTGAAATCGGTTTCCTGCAATTCTGCCCCGCTTTCAAGTCCTCTTGGCAGCCTTACTTCAATATATTTTTGGACGATAGCGGTCATTTATAACTCTGCAGGTTTGTGATTTACAGTGCCCCTGAGCTCCTTTCTTCAACTCGCTTTCTTGTGAGCTGGCCGCAACACCGCAGGATTGCTTCAGGGCCTAAACTGGTTCCGGCACGGCACGCTGAGCCTTTGGTTAATTCCTCTTCCTGGTGGGAAATGAGAGTTAAATTTGCCCGTCCAGACACCTCCAGCTAGTCTCTCATTGGTTCTCCCTATTCCTGTTCATCTTCCGCAGAAATTGCAAACTGGGCCAAACAGGAGGTTCAAGGCACTGACTCTCCAAGTGGGGAGAGTGTTAGTAAAGCGTCTGGAATGTTGCACCCGAGTACCAGGGGATGAAAACTGAGACACATTTGAACACGTTTCCCGATCACACGGTGGATCATACTCTGGGTTCCACATGCATGTTTTAGCTGAAGGAAGAATCCCTTCAACCTGGAGAGTTGAGACCCATGGAATGGCTACCATGCAATATGACTTCAAAGGGTCTGCATTTGCTCACCGAACCTCACCAATCCTATCACTGTTGCGTTTATGCTGCTGTACACACGCTTCATTCTCTTTCAGAGACATATCCATCCATAGGTTTTAAGATTCTTACTAGTCAGGTATACTCTTAGGCGTTTAATATGGGGTGTTGAGTCCATTTCGTTGAGCAAGGAGTAGCTCTTGTCTATTACATATTTGGCTTATGCAACGGTATCTGTGCTCATTTCAATCTCTGGTTTTATGCAGCACCCCAACTCACCTTTCCCCTTAAGCAAGCATAAGTTGGTTTTCTAAATTTGAGACCCTGTTCTGTTTTGTAATTCAGTTCCTGTGTAGCCAAGTTTACATTCCATGTATTCGTGATATCTTATGATGTTTCTTTTTCTGTGTGACTTATTTCAGTTAGAATCATCGTACCCGAATCCACTCATTATGCTGCTACGGGACTGATGACATAGATTTCATTGCTGAGCGATATTGCATTGTACGTAAGTACCACAACTTCTTTATCCATTTTTCGCATTCTGCGATATTGAACTTGTGCCGTAAATTAGGTTCTAGTAAACAGAGCCGTCCCAAACTTTGGGGTGGCTGTGTCTTTTTGATTGTAATTTCCCTAAGCTATAGGACCATAAGTGGAAGTGCCCTAGGCTCTGTTGCTTTGTTTTTTAGATGTTTCAGGAAACACCATACACTTCTCCAGAGTGGCGGGTGGCAATTTACATTCCGCCCATCAGCACAACTAGGCCCCCAGTTCTCCATGGCCTGTCCTGCCTTTCTGGATTTTACACTTTTTTCTGATGGCCCTTTTGACCGGGGGGGAAGTGAGACTTCATTGTAGTGCAGATTTCCTTTGCAAGCTTGCTTGGTTGGCCAACAAGGGCGTATGCGTTTTTTCCTGAGTATATTCAGGAAAAAACGCATACGCCCTTTTTGGCCAAGTGCATCACTGTGGACGTTCTGCCTCTTTTCCTATGCTTAAAATGCAATTCCAGTCTACCTCCTGAAATCGGTTTCCTGCAATTCTGCCCCGCTTTGAAGTCCTCTTGGCAGCCTGACTTCAAAATATTTTTGGACGATAGCTGTCATTTATAACTCTGCAGGTTTGTGAATTACAGTGCCCCTGAGCTCCTTTCTTCAACTCGCTTTCTTGTGAGCTGGCCGCAACACCGCAGGATTGCTTCAGGCCCTAATCTGGTTCCGGCACGGTACGCTGAGCCTTTGGTTAATTCCCGTTCCTGGTGGGAAATGAGAGTTAAATTTGCCTGTCCAGACACCTCCAGCTAGTCTCTCATTGGTTCTCCCTATTCCTGTTCATCTTCCGCAGAAATTGCAAACTGGGCCAAACAGGAGGTTCAAGGCACTGACTCTCCAAGTGGGGAGAGTGTCAGTAAAGCGTCTGGAATGTTGCAGCCGAGTACCACGGGATGAAAACTGAGACACATTTGAACACGTTTCCCGATCACATGGTGGATGATACTCTGGGTTCCATGTGCATCTTTTAGCTGAAGGAACAATCCCTTCAACCTGGAGAGTTGAGACCCATGGAATGGCTACCATGCAACATGACTTCAAAGGGTCTGCATTTGCTCACCGAACCTCACCAATCCTATCACTGCTGCGTTTATGCCGCTGTACACACGCTTGATTCTCTTTTGGAGACATAGCAATCCATAGGTTTTAAGATTCCTACTAGTCAGGTATACTCTTAGGCATTTAATATGGGGTGTTGAGTCCATTTCGTTGAACAAGGAGTATCTCTTATCTATTACATATTTGGCTTATGAAATGGTATCTGTGCTCATTTCAATCTCTGGTTTTATGGAGCACCCCAACTCACCTTTCCCCTTAAGCAAGCATAAGTTGGTTTTCTAAATTTGAGACCGTGTTCTGTTTTGTAATTCAGTTCCTGTGTAGACAAGTTTACATTCCGTGTATTCGTGATATCTTCTGATGTTTCTTTTTCTGTGTGACTTATTTCAGTTAAAATCATCGTACCTGAATCCACTCATTATGCTGCTACGGGCCTGATGACATAGATTTCATTGCTGAGCGATATTGAATTGTACGTAAGTACCACAACTTCTTTATCCAGTTTTCAGTTTCTGCGATATTGAACTTGTACCGTAAACGAGGTTCTAGTAAACAGAGCCGTCCCAAACTTTGGGGTGGCTGTGTCTTTTTGATTTTAATTTCCCTAAGCTATAGGACCATAAGTGGAAGTGCCCTAGGCTCTGTTGCTTTGTTTTTTAGATGTTTCAGGAAACACCATACACTTCTCCAGAGTGGCGGGTGGCAATTTACATCCCGCCCATCAGCACAACTAGGCCCCCAGTTCTCCATGACCTGTCCTGCCTTTCTGGATTTTACACTTTTTTCTGATGGCCCTTTTGACCGGGGGGGAAGTGAGACTTCATTGTAGTGCAGATTTCCTTTGCAAGCTTGCTTGGTTGGCCAACAAGGGCGTATGCGTTTTTTCCTGAGTATATTCAGGAAAAAACGCATACGCCCTTTTTGGCCAAGTGCATCACTGTGGACGTTCTGCCTCTTTTCCTATGCTTAAAATGCAATTCCAGTCTACCTCCTGAAATCGGTTTCCTGCAATTCTGCCCCGCTTTGAAGTCCTCTTGGCAGCCTGACTTCAAAATATTTTTGGACGATAGCTGTCATTTATAACTCTGCAGGTTTGTGAATTACAGTGCCCCTGAGCTCCTTTCTTCAACTCGCTTTCTTGTGAGCTGGCCGCAACACCGCAGGATTGCTTCAGGCCCTAATCTGGTTCCGGCACGGCACGCTGAGCCTTTGGTTAATTCCCGTTCCTGGTGGGAAATGAGAGTTAAATTTGCCTGTCCAGACACCTCCAGCTAGTCTCTCATTGGTTCTCCCTATTCCTGTTCATCTTCCGCAGAAATTGCAAACTGGGCCAAACAGGAGGTTCAAGGCACTGACTCTCCAAGTGGGGAGAGTGTCAGTAAAGCGTCTGGAATGTTGCAGCCGAGTACCACGGGATGAAAACTGAGACACATTTGAACACGTTTCCCGATCACACGGTGGATGATACTCTGGGTTCCATGTGCATCTTTTAGCTGAAGGAACAATCCCTTCAACCTGGAGAGTTGAGACCCATGGAATGGCTACCATGCAACATGACTTCAAAGGGTCTGCATTTGCTCACCGAACCTCACCAATCCTATCACTGCTGCGTTTATGCCGCTGTACACACGCTTGATTCTCTTTTGGAGACATAGCAATCCATAGGTTTTAAGATTCCTACTAGTCAGGTATACTCTTAGGCATTTAATATGGGGTGTTGAGTCCATTTCGTTGAACAAGGAGTATCTCTTATCTATTACATATTTGGCTTATGAAATGGTATCTGTGCTCATTTCAATCTCTGGTTTTATGGAGCACCCCAACTCACCTTTCCCCTTAAGCAAGCATAAGTTGGTTTTCTAAATTTGAGACCGTGTTCTGTTTTGTAATTCAGTTCCTGTGTAGACAAGTTTACATTCCGTGTATTCGTGATATCTTCTGATGTTTCTTTTTCTGTGTGACTTATTTCAGTTAAAATCATCGTACCTGAATCCACTCATTATGCTGCTACGGGCCTGATGACATAGATTTCATTGCTGAGCGATATTGAATTGTACGTAAGTACCACAACTTCTTTATCCAGTTTTCAGTTTCTGCGATATTGAACTTGTACCGTAAACGAGGTTCTAGTAAACAGAGCCGTCCCAAACTTTGGGGTGGCTGTGTCTTTTTGATTTTAATTTCCCTAAGCTATAGGACCATAAGTGGAAGTGCCCTAGGCTCTGTTGCTTTGTTTTTTAGATTTTTCAGGAAACACCATACACTTCTCCAGAGTTGCGGGTGGCAATTTACATCCCGCCCATCAGCATAACAAGGCCCCCAGTTCTCCATGGACTGTCCCGCCTTTCTGGATTTTACACTTTTTTCAGATTGCCCTTTTGACCGGGGGGTAGTGAGACTTCATTGTAGTGCAGATTTCCTTTGCAAGCTTGCTTGGTTGGCCAAAAAGTGCGTATGCGTTTTTTCCTGAATATGTTCAGGAAAAAACGCATACGCCCTTTTTGGCCAAGTGCATCACTGTGGACGTTCTGCGTCTTTTCCTATGCTTTAAATGCAATTCCAGTCTACCTCCTGAGATCGGTTTCCTGCAATTCTGCCCCGCTTTCAAGTCCTCTTGGCAGCCTTACTTCAATATATTTTTGGACGATAGCTGTCATTTATAACTCTGCAGGTTTGTGAATTACAGTGCCCCTGAGCTCCTTTCTTCAACTCGCTTTCTTGTGAGCTGGCCGCAACACCGCAGGATTGCTTCAGGGCCTAATCTGGTTCCGGCACGGCACGCTGAGCCTTTGGTTAATTCCCCTTCCTGGTGGGAAATGAGAGTTAAATTTGCCCGTCCAGACACCTCCAGCTAGTCTCTCATTGGTTCTCCCTATTCCTGTTCCTCTTCCGCAGAAATTGCAAACTGGGCCAAACAGGAGGTTCAAGGCACTGACTCTCCAAGTGGGGAGAGTGTTAGTAAAGCGTCTGGAATGTTGCACCCGAGTACCAGGGGACGAAAACTGAGACACATTTGAACACGTTTCCCGATCACACGGTGGATCATACTCTGGGTTCCACATGCATGTTTTAGCTGAAGGAAGAATCCCTTCAACCTGGAGAGTTGAGACCCATGGAATGGCTACCATGCAATATGACTTCAAAGGGTCTGCATTTGCTCACCGAACCTCACCAATCCTATCACTGCTGCGTTTATGCCGCTGTACACACACTTGATTCTCTTTCGGAACATAGCAATCCATAGGTTTTAAGATTCCTACTAGTCAGGTATACTCTTAGGCATTTAATATGGGGTGTTGAGTCCATTTCGTTGAGCAAGGAGTAGCTCTTGTCTATTACATATTTGGCTTATGGAATGGTATCTGTGCTCATTTCAATCTCTGGTTTTATGGAGCACCCCAACTCACCTTTCCCCTTAAGCAAGCATAAGTTGGTTTTCTAAATTTGAGACCCTGTTCTGTTTTGTAATTCAGTTCCTGTGTAGCCAAGTTTACGTTCCGTATATTACTGATAACTTATGATGTTTCTTTTTCTGTGTGACTTATTTCAGTTAGAATCATCGTACCTGAATCCACTCAGTATGCTGCTACGGGCCTGATGACATAGATTTCATTACTGAGTGATATTGCATTGTACGTAAGTACCACATGTTCTTTATCCAGTTTTCGCTTTCTGCGATATTGAACTTGTACCGTAAACGAGGTTCTAGTAAACAGAGCCGTTCCAAACTTTGGGGTGGCTGTGTCTTTTTGATTTTAATTTCCCTAAGCTATAGGACCATAAGTGGAAGTGCCCTAGGCTCTGTTGCTTTGTTTTTTAGATGTTTCAGGAAACACCATACACTTCTCCAGAGTGGCAGGTGGCAATTTACATCCTGCCCATCAGCATAACAAGGCCCCCAGTTCTCCATGGACTGTCCTGCCTTTCTGGATTTTACACTTTTTTCAGATGGCCCTTTTGACCGGGGGGCAGTAAGACTTCATTGTAGAGCAGATTTCCTTTGCAAGCTTGCTTGGTTGGCCAAAAAGGGCGTATGCGTTTTTTCCTGAATATATTCAGGAAAAAACGCATACGCCCTTTTTGGCCAAGTGCATCATTGTGGACATTCTTCCGCTTTTCCTATGCTTTAAATGCAATTCCACTCTACCTCCTGAAATCGGTTTCCTGCAATTCTGCCCCGCTTTCAAGTCCTCTTGGCAGCCTTACTTCAATATATTTTTGGACGATAGCTGTCATTTATAACTCTGCAGGTTTGTGAATTACAGTGCCCCTGAGCTCCTTTCTTCAACTCACTTTCTTGTGAGCTGGCCGCAACACCGCAGGATTGCTTCAGGGCCTAATCTGGTTCCGGCACGGCACGGTGAGCCTTTGGTTAATTCCTCTTCCTGGTGGGAAATGAGAGTTAAATTTGCCCGTCCAGAAACCTCCACCTAGTCTCTCATTGGTTCTCCCTATTCCTGTTCATCTTCCACAGAAATTGCAAACTGGGCCAAACAGGAGGTTCAAGGCACTGACTCTCCAAGTGGGGAGAGTGTTAGTAAATTGTCTGGAATGTTGCACCCGAGTACCAGGGGACGAAAACTGAGACGCATTTGAACACGTTTCCCGATCACACGGTGGATCATACTCTGGGTTCCACATGCATGTTTTAGCTGAAGGAAGAATCCCTTCGATCTGGAGAGTTGACACCCATGGAATGGCCCATGCAATATGACATCAAAGGGTCTGCATTTGCTCACCAAACCTCACCAATCCTATCACTGCTCCGTTTATGCCGCTGTACACATGCTTGATTGTCTTTCGGAGACATAGCAATCCATAGGTTTTAAGATTCCTACTAGTCACGTATACTCTTAGGCATTTAATATGCGGTGTTGAGTCCACTTCGTTGAGCAAGGACTAGCTCTTGTCTATTACATATTTGGCTTATGGAACGGTATCTGTGCTCATTTCAATCTCTGGTTTTATGGAGCACCCCAACTCACCTTTCCCCTTACGCAAGCATAAGTTGGTTTTCTAAATTTGAGACCCTGTTCTGTTTTGTAATTCAGTTCCTGTGTAGCCAAGTTTACATTCCGTGTATTAGTGATATCTTATGATGTTTCTTTTTCTGTGTGACTTATTTCAGTTAGAATCATCGTAGCTGAATCCACTCATTATGCTCCTATGGGCCTGATGACAGAGATTTCATTGCTGAGTGATATTGCATTTTACGTAAGTACCACAACTTCTTTATCCACTTTTCGCTTTCTGTGATATTGAACTTGTACCGTAAACGAGGTTCTAGTAAACAGAGCCGTCCCAAACATTGGGGTGGCTGTGTCTTTTTGATGTTAATTTCCCTAAGCTAAAAGACTATAAGTGGAAGTGCTCTAGGCTCTGTTGCTTTGTTTTTTAGATGTTTCAGGAAACACCATACACTTCTCCAGAGTGGCGGGTGGCAATTTACATCCCGCCCATCAGCATAACAAGGCCCCCAGTTCTCCATGGACTGTTCTGCCTTTCTGGATTTTACACTTTTTTCAGATGGCCCTTTTGACTGATGGGAAGTGAGACTTCATTGTAGTGCAGATTTCCTTTACAAGCTTGCTTGATTGGCCAAAAAGAGCGTATGCGTTTTTTCCTGAATATATTCAGGAAAAAACGCATACGCCCTTTTTGGCCAAGTGCATGATTGTGGACGTTCTGCGTCTTTTCCTATGCTTTAAATGCAATTCCAGTCTACCTCCTAAAATCGGTTTCCTGCAATTCTGCCCCGCTTTCAAGTCCTCTTGGCAGCCTTACTTCAATATATTTTTGGACGATAGCTGTCATTTATAACTCTGCAGGTTTGTGAATTACAGTGCCCCTGAGCTCCTTTCTTCAACTCGCTTTCTTGTGAGCTGGCCGCAACACCACAGGATTGCTTCAGGGCCTAATCTGGTTCCGACACGGCACGCTGAGCCTTTGGTTAATTCCCCTTCCTGGTGGGAAATGAGAGTTAAATTTGCCCGTCCAGACACCTCCAGCTAGTCTCTCATTGGTTCTCCCTATTCCTGTTCATCTTCCGCAAAAATTGCAAACTGTGCCAAACACGAGGTTCAAGGCACTGACTCTCCAAGTGGAGAGAGTGTTAGTAAAGCGTCTGGCATGTTGCACCCGAGTACCAGGGGACGAAAACTGAGACACATTTGAACACGTTTCCCGATCACACGGTGGATCATACTCTGGGTTCCACATGCATGTTTTAGCTGAAGGAAGAATCCCTTCAACCTGGAGAGTTGAGACCCATGGAATGGCTACCATGCAATATGACTTCAAAGGGTCTGCATTTGCTCACCGAACCTCACCAATCCTATCACTGCTGCGTTTATGCCGCTGTACACACGCTAGATTCTCTTTCGGAGACATAGCAATCCATAGGTTTTAAGATTCCTACTAGTCAGGTATACTCTTAGGCATTTAATATGGGGTGTTGAGTCCATTTCGTTGAACAAGGAGTAGCTCTTGTCTATTACATATTTGGCTTATGGAATGGTATCTGTGCTCATTTCAATCTCTGGTTTTATGGAGCACCCCAACTCACCTTTCCCCTTAAGCAAGCATAAGTTGGTTTTCTAAATTTGAGACCCTGTTCTGTTTTGTAATTCAGTTCCTGTGTAGCCAAGTTTACATTCCGTGTATTCGTGATATCTTCTGATGTTTCTTTTTCTGTGTGACTTATTTCAGTTAGAATCATCGTACCTGAATCCACTCATTATGCTGCTACGGGCCTGATGACATAGATTTCATTGCTGAGCGATATTGCATTGTACGTAAGTACCACAAATTCTTTATCCAGTTTTCAGTTTCTGCGATATTGAACTTGTACTGTAAACGAGGTTCTAGTAAACAGAGCCGTCCCAAACTTTGGGGTGGCTGTGTGTTTTTGATTTTAATTTCCCTAAGCTATAGGACCATAAGTGGAAGTGCCCTAGGCTCTGTTGCTTTGTTTTTTAGATTTTTCAGGAAACACCGTACACTTCTCCAGAGTGGCGGGTGGCAATTTACATCCCGCCCATCAGCATAACAAGGCCCCCAGTTCTCCATGGACTGTCCCGCCTTTCTGGATTTTACACTTTTTTCAGATGGCCCTTTTGACCGGGGGGAAGTGAGACTTCATTGTAGTGCAGATTTCCTTTGCAAGCTTGCTTGGTTGGCCAAAAAGGGCGTATGCGTTTTTTCCTGAATATATTCAGGAAAAAACGCATACGCCCTTTTTGGCCAAGTGCATCATTGTGGACGTTCTGCCTCTTTTCCTATGCTTTAAATGCAATTCCAGTCTACCTCCTGAAATCGGTTTCCTGTAATTCTGCCCCGCTTTCAAGTCCTCTTGGCAGCCTTAATTCAATATATTTTTGGACGATAGCTGTCATTTATAACTCTGCAGGTTTGTGAATTACAGTGCCCCTGAGCTCCTTTCTTCAACTCGCTTTCTTGTGAGCTGGCCGCAACACCGCAGCATTGCTTCAGGGCCTAATCTGGTTCCGGCACGGCACGCTGAGCCTTTGGTTAATTCCCCTTCCTGCTGGGAAATGAGAGTTAAATTTTCCCGTCCAGACACCTCCAGCTAGTCTCTCATTGGTTCTCCCTATTCCTGTTCATCTTCCGCAGAAATTGCAAACTGGGCCAAACAGGAGGTTCAAGGCACTGACTCTCCAAGTGGGGAGAGTGTTAGTAAAGCGTCTGGAATGTTGCACCCGAGGACCAGGGGCGAAAACTGAGACACATTTGAACACGTTTCCCGATCACACGGTGGATCATACTCTGGGTTCCACATGCATGTTTTAGCTGAAGGAAGAATCCCTTCAAACTGGAGACTTGAGACCCATGGAATGGCTACCATGCAATATGACTTCAAAGGGTCTGCATTTGTTCACCGAACCTTACCAATCCTATCACTGCTGCGTTGATGCCGGTGTACACACGCTTCATTCTCTTTCAGAGACATATCCATCCATAGGTTTTAAGATTCTTACTAGTCAGGTATACACTTAGGCATTTAATATGGGGTGGTGCGTCCATTTCGTTGAGAAAGGACTAGCTCTATTCTATTATATATTTGGCTTATGGAACGGTATCTGTGCTCATTTCAATCTCTGGTTTTATGGAGCACCCCAACTCACCTTTCCCCTTAAGCAAGCATAAGTTGGTTTTCTAAATTTGAGACCCTGTTCTGTTTTGTAATTCAGTTCCTGTGTAGCCAAGTTTACATTCCGTGTATTCGTGATATCTTCTGATGTTTCTTTTTCTGTGTGACTTATTTCAGTTAGAATCATCGTACCTGAATCCACTCATTATGCTGCTACGGGCCTGATGACATAGATTTCATTGCTGAGCGATATTGCATTGTACGTAAGTACCACAAATTCTTTATCCAGTTTTCAGTTTCTGCGATATTGAACTTGTACTGTAAACGAGGTTCTAGTAAACAGAGCCGTCCCAAACTTTGGGGTGGCTGTGTGTTTTTGATTTTAATTTCCCTAAGCTATAGGACCATAAGTGGAAGTGCCCTAGGCTCTGTTGCTTTGTTTTTTAGATTTTTCAGGAAACACCATACACTTCTCCAGAGTGGCGGGTGGCAATTTACATCCCGCCCATCAGCATAACAAGGCCCCCAGTTCTCCATGGACTGTCCCGCCTTTCTGGATTTTACACTTTTTTCAGATGGCCCTTTTGACCGGGGGGAAGTGAGACTTCATTGTAGTGCAGATTTCCTTTGCAAGCTTGCTTGGTTGGCCAAAAAGGGCGTATGCGTTTTTTCCTGAATATATTCAGGAAAAAACGCATACGCCCTTTTTGGCCAAGTGCATCATTGTGGACGTTCTGCCTCTTTTCCTATGCTTTAAATGCAATTCCAGTCTACCTCCTGAAATCGGTTTCCTGTAATTCTGCCCCGCTTTCAAGTCCTCTTGGCAGCCTTAATTCAATATATTTTTGGACGATAGCTGTCATTTATAACTCTGCAGGTTTGTGAATTACAGTGCCCCTGAGCTCCTTTCTTCAACTCGCTTTCTTGTGAGCTGGCCGCAACACCGCAGCCTTGCTTCAGGGCCTAATCTGGTTCCGGCACGGCACGCTGAGCCTTTGGTTAATTCCCCTTCCTGCTGGGAAATGAGAGTTAAATTTTCCCGTCCAGACACCTCCAGCTAGTCTCTCATTGGTTCTCCCTATTCCTGTTCATCTTCCGCAGAAATTGCAAACTGGGCCAAACAGGAGGTTCAAGGCACTGACTCTCCAAGTGGGGAGAGTGTTAGTAAAGCGTCTGGAATGTTGCACCCGAGGACCAGGGGCGAAAACTGAGACACATTTGAACACGTTTCCCGATCACACGGTGGATCATACTCTGGGTTCCACATGCATGTTTTAGCTGAAGGAAGAATCCCTTCAACCTGGAGACTTGAGACCCATGGAATGGCTACCATGCAATATGACTTCAAAGGGTCTGCATTTGTTCACCGAACCTTACCAATCCTATCACTGCTGCGTTGATGCCGGTGTACACACGCTTCATTCTCTTTCAGAGACATATCCATCCATAGGTTTTAAGATTCTTACTAGTCAGGTATACACTTAGGCATTTAATATGGGGTGGTGCGTCCATTTCGTTGAGAAAGGACTAGCTCTATTCTATTATATATTTGGCTTATGGAACGGTATCTGTGCTCATTTCAATCTCTGGTTTTATGGAGCACCCCAACTCACCTTTCCCCTTAAGCAAGCATAAGTTGGTTTTCTAAATTTGAGACCCTGTTCTGTTTTGTAATTCAGTTCCTGTGTAGCCAAGTTTACGTTCCGTATATTACTGATAACTTATGATGTTTCTTTTTCTGTGTGACTTATTTCAGTTAGAATCATCGTACCTGAATCCACTCATTATGCTGCTACGGGCCTGATGACATAGATTTCATTACTGAGTGATATTGCATTGTACGTAAGTACCACAACTTCTTTATCCAGTTTTCGCTTTCTGCGATATTGAACTTGTACCGTAAACGAGGTTCTAGTAAACAGAGCCGTTCCAAACTTTGGGGTGGCTGTGTCTTTTTGATTTTAATTTCCCTAAGCTATAGGACCATAAGTGGAAGTGCCCTAGGCTCTGTTGCTTTGTTTTTTAGATGTTTCAGGAAACACCATACACTTCTCCAGAGTGGCAGGTGGCAATTTACATCCTGCCCATCAGCATAACAAGGCCCCCAGTTCTCCATGGACTGTCCTGCCTTTCTGGATTTTACACTTTTTTCAGATGGCCCTTTTGACCGGGGGGCAGTAAGACTTCATTGTAGTGCAGATTTCCTTTGCAAGCTTGCTTGGTTGGCCAAAAAGGGCGTATGCGTTTTTTCCTGAATATATTCAGGAAAAAACGCATACGCCCTTTTTGGCCAAGTGCATCATTGTGGACATTCTGCCTCTTTTCCTATGCTTTAAATGCAATTCCAGTCTACCTCCTGAAATCGGTTTCCTGCAATTCTGCCCCGCTTTCAAGTCCTCTTGGCAGCCTTACTTCAATATATTTTTGGACGATAGCTGTCATTTATAACTCTGCAGGTTTGTGAATTACAGTGCCCCTGAGCTCCTTTCTTCAACTCGCTTTCTTGTGAGCTGGCCGCAACACCGCAGGATTGCTTCAGGGCCTAATCTGGTTTCGGCACGGCACGGTGAGCCTTTGGTTAATTCCTCTTCCTGGTGGGAAATGAGAGTTAAATTTGCCCGTCCAGAAACCTCCACCTAGTCTCTCATTGGTTCTCCCTATTCCTGTTCATCTTCCACAGAAATTGCAAACTGTGCCAAACAGGAGGTTCAAGGCACTGACTCTCCAAGTGGGGAGAGTGTTAGTAAATTGTCTGGAATGTTGCTCCCAAGTACCAGGGGACGAAAACTGAGACGCATTTGAACACGTTTCCCGATCACACGGTGGATCATACTCTGGGTTCCACATGCATGTTTTAGCTGAAAGAAGAATCCCTTCGATCTGGAGAGTTGACACCCATGGAATGGCCCATGCAATATGACTTCAAAGGGTCTGCATTTGCTCACCAAACCTCACCAATCCTATCACTGCTCCGTTTATGCCGCTGTACACATGCTTGATTGTCTTTCGGAGACATAGCAATCCATAGGTTTTAAGATTCCTACTAGTCAAGTATACTCTTAGGCATTTAATATGGGGTGTTGAGTCCATTTCGTTGAGCAAGGACTAGCTCTTGTCTATTACATATTTGGCTTATGGAATGGTATCTGTGCTCATTTCAATCTCTGGTTTTATGGAGCACCCCAGCTCACCTTTCCCCTTACGCAAGCATAAGTTGGTTTTCTAAATTTGAGACCCTGTTCTGTTTTGTAATTCAGTTCCTGTGTAGCCAAGTTTACATTCCGTGTATTAGTGATATCTTATGATGTTTCTTTTTCTGTGTGACTTATTTCAGTTAGAATCATCGTAGCTGAATCCACTCATTATGCTCCTATGGGCCTGATGACAGAGATTTCATTGCTGAGTGATATTGCATTTTACTTAAGTACCACAACTTCTTTATCCACTTTTCGCTTTCTGTGATATTGAAATTGTACCGTAAACGAGGTTCTCGTAAACAGAGCCCTCCCAAACATTGAGGTGGCTGTGTCTTTTTGATTTTAATTTCCCTAAGCTATAAGACGATAAGTGGAAGTGCTCTAGGCTCTGTTGCTTTGTTTTTTAGATGTTTCAGGAAACACCATACACTTCTCCAGAGTGGCGGGTGGCAATTTACATCCCGCCCATCAGAATAACAAGGCCCCCAGTTCTCCATGGCCTGTCCTGCCTTTCTGGATTTTACACTTTTTTCAGATGGCCCTTTTGACCGATGGGAAGTGAGACTTCATTGTAGTGCAGATTTCCTTTACAAGCTTGCTTGATTGGCCAAAAAGAGCGTATGCGTTTTTTCCTGAATATATTCAGGAAAAACCGCATACGCCCTTTTTGGCCAAGTGCATGATTGTGGACGTTCTGCGTCTTTTCCTATGCTTTAAATGCAATTCCAGTCTACCTCCTAAAATCGGTTTCCTGCAATTCTGCCCCGCTTTCAAGTCCTCTTGGCAGCCTTACTTCAATATATTTTGGAGCATAGCTGTCATTTATAACTCTGCAGGTTTGTGAATTACAGTGCCCCTGAGCTCCTTTCTTCAACTCGCTTTCTTGTGAGCTGGCCGCAACACCGCAGGATTGCTTCAGGGCCTAATCTGGTTCCGACACGGCACGCTGAGCCTTTGGTTAATTCCCCTTCCTGGTGGGAAATGAGAGTTAAATTTGCCCGTCCAGACACCTCCAGCTAGTCTCTCATTGGTTCTCCCTATTCCTGTTCATCTTCCGCAGAAATTGCAAACTGTGCCAAACACGAGGTTCAAGGCACTGACTCTCCAAGTGGAGAGAGTGTTAGTAAAGCGTCTGGCATGTTGCACCCGAGTACCAGGGTACGAAAATTGAGACACATTTGAACACGTTTCCCGATCACATGGTGGATCATACTCTGGGTTCCACATGCATGTTTTAGCTGAAGGAAGAATCCCTTCAACCTGGAGAGTTGAGACCCATGGAATGGCTACCATGCAATATGACTTCAAAGGGTCTGCATTTGCTCACCGAACCTCACCAATCCTATCACTGCTGCGTTTATGCCGCTGTACACACGATAGATTCTCTTTCGGAGACATAGCAATCCATAGGTTTTAAGATTCCTACTAGTCAGGTATACTCTTAGGCATTTAATATGGGGTGTTGAGTCCATTTCGTTGAACAAGGAGTAGCTCTTGTCTATTACATATTTGGCTTATGGAATGGTATCTGTGCTCATTTCAATCTCTGGTTTTATGGAGCACCCCAACTCACCTTTCCCCTTAAGCAAGCATAAGTTGGTTTTCTAAATTTGAGACCGTGTTCTGTTTTGTAATTCAGTTCCTGTGTAGCCAAGTTTACATTCCATGTATTAGTGATATCTTATGATGTTTCTTTTTCTGTGTGACTTATTTCAGTTAGAATCATCGTAGCTGAATCCACTCATTATGCTCCTACGGGCCTGATGACATAGATTTCATTGCTGAGTGATATTGCATTGTACGTAAGTACCACAACTTCTTTATCCACTTTTCGCTTTCTGCGATATTGAACTTGTACCGTAAACGAGGTTCTAGTAAACAGAGCCGTCCCAAACTTTGGGGTGGCTGTGTCTTTTTGATTGTAATTTCCCTAAGCTATAGGACCATACGTGGAAGTGCCCTAGGCAATGTTGCTTTGTTTTTTAGATGTTTCAGGAAACACCATACACTTCTCCAGAGTGGCGGGTGGCAATTTACATCCCGCCCATCAGCATAACAAGGCCCCCAGTTCTCCATGGACTGTCCTGCCTTTCTGGATTTTACACTTTTTTCAGATGGCCCTTTTGACGGGGGGGGGGGAAGTGAGACTTCATTGTAGTGCAGATTTCCTTTGCAAGCTTGCTTGGTTGGCTAAAAAGGGCGTATGCGTTTTTTCCTGAATATATTCAGGAAAAAACGCATACGACCCTTTGGCCAAGTGCATCACTGTGGACGTTCTGCCTCTTTTCCTATGCTTAAAATGCAATTCCACTCTACCTCCTGAAATCAGTTTCCTGCAATTCTGCCCCGCTTTCAAGTCCTCTTGGCAGCCTGACTTCAAAATATTTTTGGACGATAGCTGTCATTTATAACTCTGCAGGTTTGTGAATTACAGTGCCCCTGAGCTCCTTTCTTCAACTCGCTTTCTTGTGAGCTGGCCGCAACACGGCAGGATTGCTTCAGGCCCTAATCTGGTTCCGGCACGGCACGCTGAGCCTTTGGTTAATTCCCCTTCCTGGTGGGAAATGAGAGTTAAATTTGCCCGTCCAGACACCTCCAGCTAGTCTCTCATTGGTTCTCCCTATTCCTGTTCATCTTCCGCAGAAATTGCAAACTGGGCCAAACAGGAGGTTCAAGGCACTGACTCTACAAGTGGGGAGAGTGTTAGTAAAGCGTCTGGAATGTTGCACCCGAGTACCAGGGGATGAAAACTGAGACACATTTGAACACGTTTCCCGATCACACGGTGGATCATACTCTGGGTTCCACATGCATGTTTTAGCTGAAGGAAGAATCCCTTCAACCTGGAGAGTTGAGACCCATGGAATGGCTACCATGCAATATGACTTCAAAGGGTCTGCATTTGCTCACTGAACCTCACCAATCCTATCACTGCTGCGTTTATGCCGCTGTACACACGCTTGATTCTCTTTTGGAGACATAGCAATCCATAGGTTTTAAGATTCCTACTAGTCAGGTATACTCTTAGGCATTTAATATGGGGTGTTGAGTCCATTTCGTTGAACGAGGAGTAGCTCTTGTCTATTACATATTTGGCTTATGGAACGGTATCTGTGCTCATTTCAATCTTTGGTTTTATGCAGCACCCCAACTCACCTTTCCCCTTAAGCAAGCATAAGTTGGTTTTCTATATTTGAGACCCTGTTCTGTTTTGTAATTCAGTTCCTGCGTAGCCAAATTTACATTCCGTGTATTCGTGACATCTTATGATGTTTCTTTTTCTGTGTGACTTATTTCAGTTAGAATCATCGTACCTGAATCCACTCATTATGCTGCTACGGGCCTGATGACATAGATTTCATTGCTGAGCGATATTGCATTGTACGTAAGTACCACAACTTCTTTATCCATTTTTCGCATTCTGCGATATTGAACTTGTGCCGTAAATTAGGTTCTAGTAAACAGAGCCGTCCCAAACATTGGGGTGGCTGTGTCTTTTTGATTGTAATTTCCCTAAGCTATAGGACCATAAGTGGAAGTGCCCTAGGCTCTGTTGCTTTGTTTTTTATGTTTCAGGAAACACCATACATTTCTCCAGAGTGGCGGGTGGCAATTTACATCCCGCCCATCAGCACAACAAGGCCCCCAGTTCTCCATGGACTGTCCTGCCTTTCTGGATTTTACACTTTTTTCAGATGGCCCTTTTGACCGGGGGGAAGTGAGACTTCATTGTAGTGCAGATTTCCTTTGCAAGCTTGCTTGGTTGGCCAAAAAGTGCGTATGCGTTTTTTCCTGAATATATTCAGGCAAAATCGCATACGCCCTTTTTGGCCAAGTGCATCACTGTGGACGTTCTGCCTCTTTTCCTATGCTTAAAATGCAATTCCAGTCTACCTCCTGAAATCGGTTTCCTGCAATTCTGCCCCGCTTTCAAGTCCTCTTGGCAGCCTGACTTCAAAATATTTTTGGACGATAGCTGTCATTTATAACTCTGCAGGTTTGTGAATTACAGTGCCCCTGAGCTCCTTTCTTCAACTCGCTTTCTTGGGAGCTGGCCGCAACACGGCAGGATTGCTTCTGGCCCTAATCTGGTTCCGGCACGGCACGCTGAGCCTTTGGTTAATTCCCCTTCCTGGTGGGAAATGAGAGTTAAGTTTGCCCGTCTAGACACCTCCAGCTAGTCTCTCATTGGTTCTCCCTATTCCTGTTCATCTTCCGCAGAAATTGCAAACTGGGCCAAACAGGAGGTTCAAGGCACTGACTGTCCAAGTGGGGAGAGTGTTAGTAAAGCGTCTGGAATGTTGCAGCCGAGTACCAGGGGACGAAAATTGAGACACATTTGAACACGTTTCCCGATCACACGGTGGATCATACTCTGGGTTCCACATGCATGTTTTAGCTGAAGGAAGAATCCCTTCGATCTGGAAAGTTGACACCCATGGAATGGCCCATGAAATATGACTTCAAAGGGTCTGCATTTGCTCACCGAACCTCACCAATCCTATCACTGTTGCGTTTATGCTGCTGTACACACGCTTCATTCTCTTTCAGAGACATATCCATCCATAGGTTTTAAGATTCTTACTAGTCAGGTATACTCTTAGGCGTTTAATATGGGGTGTTGAGTCCATTTCGTTAAGCAAGGAGTAGCTCTTGTCTATTACATATTTGGCTTATGGAACGGTATCTGTGCTCATTTCAATCTCTGGTTTTATGGAGCACCCCAACTCACCTTTCCCCTTAAGCAAGCATAAGTTGGTTTTCTAAATTTGAGACCGTGTTCTGTTTTGTAATTCAGTTCCTGTGTAGCCAAGTTTACATTCCGTGTATTAGTGATATCTTATGATGTTTCTTTTTCTGTGTGACTTATTTCAGTTAGAATCATCGTACCTGAATCCACTCATTATGCTGCTACGGGTCTGATGACATAGATTTCATTGCGGAGCGATATTGCATTGTACGTAAGTACCACAACTTCTTTATCCAGTTTTCGCATTCTGCGATATTGAACTTGTGCCGTAAATTAGGTTCTAGTAAACAGAGCCGTCCCAAACTTTGGGGTGGCTGTGTCTTTTTGATTGTAATTTCCCTAAGCTATGGGACCATAAGTGGAAGTGCCCTAGGCTCTGTTGCTTTGTTTTTTAGATGTTTCAGGAAACACCATACACTTCTCCAGAGTGGCGGGTGGCAATTTACATCCCGCCCATCAGCATAACAAGGCCCCCAGTTCTCCATGGACTGTCCTGCCTTTCTGGATTTTACACTTTTTTCAGATGGCCCTTTTGACCGGGGGGGAAGTGAGACTTCATTGTAGTGCAGATTTCCTTTGCAAGCTTGCTTGGTTGGCCAAAAAGAGCGTATGCGTTTTTTCCTGAATATATTCAGGAAAAAATGCATACGACCCTTTTGGCCAAGTGCATCACTGTGGACGTTCTGCCTCTTTTCCTATGCTTTAAATGCAATTCCAGTCTACCTCCTAAAATCGGTTTCCTGCAATTCTGCCCCGCTTTCTAGTCCTCTTGGCAGCCTGACTTCAAAATATTTTTGGACGATAGCTGTCATTTATAACTCTGCAGGTTTGTGAATTACAGTGCCCCTGAGCTCCTTTCTTCAACTCGCTTTCTTGTGAGCTGGCCGCAACACCGCAGGATTGCTTCAGAGCCTAAACTGGTTCCGGCACGGCACGCTGAGCCTTTGGTTAATTCCTCTTCCTGGTGGGAAATGAGAGTTAAATTTGCCCGTCCAGACACCTCCAGCTAGTCTCTCATTGGTTCTCCCTATTCCTGTTCATCTTCCGCAGAAATTGCAAACTGGGCCAAACAGGAGGTTCAAGGCACTGACTCTCCAAGTGGAGAGAGTGTTAGTAAAGCGTCTGGCATGTTGCACCCGAGTACCAGGGTACGAAAACTGAGACACATTTGAACACGTTTCCCGATCACACGGTGGATCATACTCTGGGTTCCACATGCATGTTTTAGCTGAAGGAAGAATCCCTTCAACCTGGAGAGTTGAGACCCATGGAATGGCTACCATGCAATATGACTTCAAAGGGTCTGCATTTGCTCACCGAACCTCACCAATCCTATCACTGCTGCGTTTATGCCGCTGTACACACGATAGATTCTCTTTCGGAGACATAGCAATCCATAGGTTTTAAGATTCCTACTAGTCAGGTATACTCTTAGGCATTTAATATGGGGTGTTGAGTCCATTTCGTTGAACAAGGAGTAGCTCTTGTCTATTACATATTTGGCTTATGGAACGGTATCTGTGCTCATTTCAATCTCTGGTTTTATGCAGCACCCCAACTCACCTTTCCCCTTAAGCAAGCATAAGTTGGTTTTCTAAATTTGAGACCCTGTTCAGTTTTGTAATTCAGTTCCTGTGTAGCCAAGTTTACATTCCGTGTATTCGTGATATCTTATGATGTTTCTTTTTCTGTGTGACTTATTTCAGTTAGAATCATCGTACCTGAATCCACTCATTATGCTGCTACGGGCCTGATGACATAGATTTCATTGCTGAGCGATATTGCATTGTACGTAAGTACCACAACTTCTTTATCCATTTTTCGCATTCTGCGATATTGAACTTGTGCCGTAAATTAGGTTCTAGTAAACAGAGCCGTCCCAAACATTGGGGTGGCTGTGTCTTTTTTATTGTAATTTCCCTAAGCTATGGGACCATAAGTGGAAGTGCCCTAGGCTCTGTTGCTTTGTTTTTTAGATGTTTCAGGAAACACCATACACTTCTCCAGAGTGGCGGGTGGCAATTTACATCCCGCCCATCAGCATAACAAGGCCCCCAGTTCTCCATGGACTGTCCTGCCTTTCTGGATTTTACACTTTTTTCAGATGGCCCTTTTGACCGGGGGGGAAGTGAGACTTCATTGTAGTGCAGATTTCCTTTGCAAGCTTGCTTGGTTGGCCAAAAAGAGCGTATGCGTTTTTTCCTGAATATATTCAGGAAAAAATGCATACGACCCTTTTGGCCAAGTGCATCACTGTGGACGTTCTGCCTCTTTTCCTATGCTTTAAATGCAATTCCAGTCTACCTCCTAAAATCGGTTTCCTGCAATTCTGCCCCGCTTTCTAGTCCTCTTGGCAGCCTGACTTCAAAATATTTTTGGACGATAGCTGTCATTTATAACTCTGCAGGTTTGTGAATTACAGTGCCCCTGAGCTCCTTTCTTCAACTCGCTTTCTTGTGAGCTGGCCGCAACACCGCAGGATTGCTTCAGAGCCTAAACTGGTTCCGGCACGGCACGCTGAGCCTTTGGTTAATTCCTCTTCCTGGTGGGAAATGAGAGTTAAATTTGCCCGTCCAGACACCTCCAGCTAGTCTCTCATTGGTTCTCCCTATTCCTGTTCATCTTCCGCAGAAATTGCAAACTGGGCCAAACAGGAGGTTCAAGGCACTGACTCTCCAAGTGGAGAGAGTGTTAGTAAAGCGTCTGGCATGTTGCACCCGAGTACCAGGGTACGAAAACTGAGACACATTTGAACACGTTTCCCGATCACACGGTGGATCATACTCTGGGTTCCACATGCATGTTTTAGCTGAAGGAAGAATCCCTTCAACCTGGAGAGTTGAGACCCATGGAATGGCTACCATGCAATATGACTTCAAAGGGTCTGCATTTGCTCACCGAACCTCACCAATCCTATCACTGCTGCGTTTATGCCGCTGTACACACGATAGATTCTCTTTCGGAGACATAGCAATCCATAGGTTTTAAGATTCCTACTAGTCAGGTATACTCTTAGGCATTTAATATGGGGTGTTGAGTCCATTTCGTTGAACAAGGAGTAGCTCTTGTCTATTACATATTTGGCTTATGGAACGGTATCTGTGCTCATTTCAATCTCTGGTTTTATGCAGCACCCCAACTCACCTTTCCCCTTAAGCAAGCATAAGTTGGTTTTCTAAATTTGAGACCCTGTTCTGTTTTGTAATTCAGTTCCTGTGTAGCCAAGTTTACATTCCGTGTATTCGTGATATCTTATGATGTTTCTTTTTCTGTGTGACTTATTTCAGTTAGAATCATCGTACCTGAATCCACTCATTATGCTGCTACGGGCCTGATGACATAGATTTCATTGCTGAGCGATATTGCATTGTACGTAAGTACCACAACTTCTTTATCCATTTTTCGCATTCTGCGATATTGAACTTGTGCCGTAAATTAGGTTCTAGTAAACAGAGCCGTCCCAAACATTGGGGTGGCTGTGTCTTTTTTATTGTAATTTCCCTAAGCTATAGGACCATAAGTGGAAGTGCCCTAGGCTCTGTTGCTTTGTTTTTTATGTTTCAGGAAACACCATACACTTCTCCAGAGTGGCGGGTGGCAATTTACATCCCGCCCATCAGCATAACAAGGCCCCCAGTTCTCCATGGACTGTTCTGCCTTTCTGGATTTTACACTTTTTTCAGATGGCCCTTTTGACCGGGGGGAAGTGAGACTTCATTGTAGTGCAGATTTCCTTTGCAAGCTTGCTTGGTTGGCCAAAAAGGGCATATGCGTTTTTTCCTGAATATATTCAGGAAAAAACGCATATGCCCTTTTTGGCCAAGTGCATCACTGTGGAGGTTCTGCCTCTTATCCTATGCTTAAAATGCAATTCCAGTCTACCTCCTGAAATCAGTTTCCTGCAATTCTGCCCCGCTTTCAAGTCCTCTTGGCAGCCTGACTTCAAAATATTTTTGGACGATAGCTGTCATTTATAACTCTGCAGGTTTGTGAATTACAGTGCCCCTGAGCTCCTTTCTTCAACTCGCTTTCTTGTGAGCTGGCCGCAACACCGCAGGATTGCTTCAGGCCCTAATCTGGTTCCGGCACGGCATGCTGAGCCTTTGGTTAATTCCCCTTCCTGGTGGGAAATGAGAGTTAAATTTGCCAGTCCAGACACCTCCAGCTAGTCTCTCATTCGTTCTCC